>NW_026878586.1:0-23780 GCF_032173495.1 Musca vetustissima | reverse complement strand
AACAAAAAAACAACAAAGGTAGTTAGGCTAAAAGTTCAAAAGGTCAGCTGGGTGTTTTATTTTTTGGGATGGTAAAGGAAATGAGTTTTCCAAATCGGTTTTGATACCATTTATTTGGTAATTGCTGTTGTAACATTTATTTTTGGAACAAACCAAAAACAAAAATCTCAGATAAACACGCAATCATGTTGGGCCCCCCGAAAACAAAATGAGGTCATTATACTGCAGTGTTACAAAGTTTCCAAGGATAACACCATATGACATAATCAGCCAAGAAAAAAACTACATCGTCCTAAAACCTTTAATGGTAAATTCTTGTTATCTCTGTCGAAGACGTAGAGGAAATAGGAGATCCCTTGACCGGACAATGAACCCTGCTTAGAACTCATGGAATGCAGCAGAAGAAAAAAACAACGATAGCCTAGCCATAATCATCCGACCAAGCAACCAACCATTCAATAAAAAAACATTTCAAAATGTGTTTCATTTCAAATTCAAAATCTTCGGCTGTTGTTGTGGATTGTGCAGAAAAAAGTATGGGAATTTCGCCAACAGCAAACTACAACAAAAAAGGGGGTTGAATGAATGAATTCCTTCCGTCCGTCCTTCCTTCCATCCATCCTTCGAGAGGAGTTTTTTTTTTTGGCAAACATTCAGCATGGTCGTACCATGGCCAGGAAGGACGTAAAGGCGGAGGGGAGGCAGGGCTGAAGAACAAGCCTGAACTTTTGTGACTATAGAAATCTGCTTATTTCAATTTCTGTGTGTTGTTGTTGTTTTTGTTATCGTTTTCCTGCATTGAAATTACACAACAAAAGTCTCAACAAAGTTCCCAAGGAATGTAGGTAGGTTTGTACAACACAGACTCACACACATGTGAGTGTGTGTGTTGGTGTGTGGAATGCCACGCAATAAACAAGGATGCCTAAAAAATGCCTTAAGGCATTTGGTGTCTGCAAACATCTATACATATTATGTATATATAGAAGTAGGATTGAAATGTACATATATAAGTAATACTAGTTATATACACACATACTCACATGTGTTCACACACACACACACACATATATACAGTCACATTTATAAAAGTAAAAAATCCAAGTTTTATTTCTTTACGAGGCATCAGGCCCTTTGGCTTCGTTTTTGAAGTCAAATTGTTTTAGATGATAAAGCGAGGCGAGCATGGAGAGCGAAAGATAGGAGGAGAGAGAGCGAGTGAGGAAGAGAAGTAGAGGACATAGTAAAGTTATCACAGAAAAAATCTCTTAAAAAGTCGAACATAAGCCTTCTTAAGAACTCCTAAGTCAATTCTGTTTTTTTTCGGCGATTGAAATTTAGCTCTTCGATTCGATTTGGCTTTGTGTCCTTCCTATAAATACGTGTGTGAGCATATATGTGTGTGTGAGTGTTTGTGTGCGCTCTTTCGAGGTTATCATTTGCAAAACAGGCCCAAAAAACCAATCCAATAAATCTCAATTTCTGAAAAAGGGTCGTTAAAGGATTTTGGGTAGGGCACAGTGGGTCAGAGGAATTTCAATTTTTTGGAAATATTTTTTCCTCATACAAAATTGAATTATCGATAACATTTTTTAACAAAAAGATAAATTTAAATTTAAAGAACAATTATTATCGATACATTTTATTATAAGAAAAGTTGTTATCGATGTATTTTCCTCATAGACAATTTGTATCGATAATGTAACTTTATGGAAAAGTTGTTATCGAAAAATTTTCTTTATAAAAACATAGTTATCGGTATTTTTTCAATATGGTTAATTGGTTATCTATAAGTGTTCTCTATAGAAATGTGGTTATCGATATGTTGTCTTTATAAAAAAATTATAATCGAAATATTTTGTAGTTATCGGTATGTTTTCTCTAGTTATCGATATGTTTTCTCTAGTTATCGGTATGTTTTCTCTAGTTATCGGTATGTTTTCTCTAGTTATCGGTATGATTTCTCTATGGAAAAATTGTTATCGATAAGTGTTCTATATGGAAAATTGGTTATCGATAAGTGTTCTCTATGGAAAATTAGTTATCAATGAGTTTTAAACTATGGAAAAGTTGTTATCGATAAGTTTTCTCTATAGAAAATATATTTATCGATCATTGTTTCTGTATCTGAAATTTCTTATCAGAAACTTCTCTCTTTAAAAATGTTATTATCGATAACGTTTCTCCTTAGAACCATAATTATTGACAAGTTGTTTTCATAAAAATGTTTTCTTTTATAGAAAATCTGCTATCGATAGCTTGTCTGCACATTAAGTTTATTATTGATAAGTTTTTTTTTTCATTTAAATAGTGTTCATCGATAAGTTTTGTCTAAAAAATTTGTTATCGACGAATTATCTTTTTAGAACATTCATTATCGATAAATTTTCTTTGTAGAACTGTCATTACCGATAAAATTGCTTCATAAAAATATTGTTATCGATATATTTTTTTTATGGAAAATCTGATATCGATATATTTTCTTTATAGAAAATCTATTATCGATATATTTTATTTACAGAAATACAGTTATCGGTATATTTTCTTTATAGAAAAATTATTATCGATATATTTTCTATATAGAAAATCTATTATCGATATATTTTCCATATAGAAAGTCAGTTATCGGTTTATTTTATTTATAGGAAATTTATTATCGATATTTTTTGTTTATAAACAATTTGTTATCGACATATTTTCTATATAGAAAGTCAGTTATCGGTATATTTTATTTAAAGAAAGTCAGTTATCGGTATATTTTATTTATAGAAAATCAATTATCGATCATTTTTCTTTATAGAAAAATTTTTATCGATATATTTTCGTTATAGTAAATCTATTATCGATGTATTTTCTATATAGAAAGTCAGTTATCGGTATATTTTCTTTAAAGAAAATCAGTTTTCGACATATTTTCTTTATAGAAAGTCAGTTATCGGTACATGTTCTTTATAGAAATTCAGGTATCGGTATATTTTCTTATGGAAAATCTGTAATCGAAACATTTTCTTTATAAAAACTATTTTATCGGTTTGTTTTCTTTGACGAAAATCTGTTATCGATATATTTTCTTTATAGAAAAATTGTAATCGATTTATTTTCTTTACAAAAAATATGTTATCGATATATTTTCATTGATGAAAATCTGTTATCGATCTATTTTCTTTATAGAAAATCTATTGTCGATATACTTTCATAATAGATATATTTTCGTTATCGGTGTTATCGGTATATTTTCTTTGAGAAAAACCAGTTATTGATATATTTTCACTATGGAATACTGGTTATCGATGATTTGTATTTATAACAGTTTATTATAATTTTTTTTCTTTAAATAAATTTTGTTATCGATAATTTTTCTGTGTAGAATTTTTATTATCGATAATTTTTCTCTATAAAAAAATTGTTATCGATAATTTTTCTCTATAGAAAATCTATTATCGGCATTTTTTTCTTTTTAAAAATTCATTATCGATTATTTGCCATTATGAAAAATATATTATCGATAATAGAAAAACACACTATCGATAACTTTTCCTTAAAAAAAATCAATAGAAAATACCTTATCTCAACATTCGCTTTTAAACATTTTGTTCCGATTAATTGGTCTTCGTTAAAAAATGTTGTTATCGAAATCTTTTCCCATGGAACCAATGTTTATTTTTTTCCTTCACAAAAATATTGACTAATTTGCTGTTTTCAATTTTTCTTCTTTTGCATTTTACGTTTACGTTTTTTGCTGTGGTGGTTGCTTGAGACCTTGCCAATTTACAATTTGAAAATTTTTGTTTGTCTGGCAAAATGGCAAAAAACGAAAATGTGATAAGAATCGGTTTGAAATCGCATTCGTACAATGCTGTTTCCTTGCGGCACAATGGAGTGTGCCACATATTTTTTTCGCACACACAGCAGACAAATCTTTGTATCTGTGAGTAAGTGTGTGTGCCGATATCAGACAGTTAAGATTTTTGCCAAGACATGTGGATAAGTGTTAACATAGCCACCCCAACCTCCAGCACCAGGACCGCCACCATCATTGTCGTCATCATCATCCGGCGACCATTACGATAACAAGCATATTAGATACTTGGTTTGGCATCGTCGACATCGTCTTGGAATGCCAAATTCCACAGCGACAAAATTTATTTTCCAAGGAGTTTTTTTTTGTCTGCAATTTGTGGCATAGAAATACGCCAACAATGTTAAAGGAAAATTCTTCGATAGTGGCTAAGAGGGGGGAGGGAGAAGCAGGGAAGGAGGCGAAGCCCATGAAGATTGAGATGTCTGCTGTCTAAGATTTCAAGATAAAATTACCGAACAAATGTCACCTGACTATGTCGTCGAAAAATAATAGTTGGTTTGCTGGTTTTGTTCCGATGACTGGCGGCCAGGCTGGCTGCCTGACAGGCTGTGGGTAGTTTGTTATTTGCGGCTTGTTAGCTTTTGAGAATTTGTCAGCAATTGAACGGCAAAAACATCGACAAAAATGTTATTTTCTATGACCATCTCCAACTCATTAAAACTCATTTGTTATAGACCGGACCACTAATTGCAGTGGCTGTCTGTCTGCCCGTCTGTCTCTCAGATATTTTAATGAGTTTTTGATTCAAATATTTGATTCAAGGTCATTTGGCGTTTTGAATTGAGTCTGCAATTTCTTTTCATCAATTTTGAGGAAGCAATTCATTGGAGTGTTGAAGAGACTCTCACACACACACACACACACTCATACATACATAAATACTCACCACTGGTTCTTTGAAGTGTCAAAAGCTTGCTCCGCTTTGTAGTTCAAATAGCAACTCTGTCAATTGTTTTGAAGTAGAAGATGAAGAAGAAGAAGAAGACTCAGCGTAGACACAGTTGTTCAAAGCTATTTTGGATTTGTTTTGAAGTGGTTTGGCGGCAATTATTTCAATACAAATGTTTCACAAAATAAATAAAAAAAAAACAAATTATCGATTAAAGAATGTCAGCCAAAGCAGTAGCAGCGTCATCATCGTTATTTGAAATAAATAATATTTTTATTTCACTTTTTTCAAAACTTGATTTGATTTATGAAACAAGATTGTGTTTGAAATTTTTTAAATACAATGGGAGTATTGGAAAGCAAACAAAATATATGTGGATGTTTTTTTTTACCTTGTTATCGACAAGATTTCTTTAGAGAACTTTTGTTATCGTTTAGATTTTTTAATAGCAATGTTGTTATCGGTAATTTTTCTTTATAGAAATTTTGTTATCGATCCAATTTTGTTCAAGTAATTCAGTTATCGATCAAATTTTCTTCAAGAAATTCAGTTATCGATTAGTTTTTTTCTAGAGAATATTGGTTTTCGATAATATTGTGGTATATAAATGCTGTTATCCATGCAATTTCAATATGAAAAATCTGTTATCGATACATTTGCAATATGTACAACTTGTTATCGATTAATGTTCTTTAATGGAAACTAATTATCGACTGGTTTTCTTTATGCAGAATGTGTTATCGAGAAATTTTCTTTATAGTAGACGTGTTGTCGAAAGGTTTTCTGTACAGACAATGTGATATCGATTAATTTTCTTTACAAAAATCTAATTATCGATAAGTTTTCTTTACAGAAAACTTAGTATCGATACATTTTCTATACAAAAAATTATTATAGACAAATTTTCTCCATAGCAAACTAATTATCGATAAATTTTATGCTCAAAAAACTAATTATCGATAGGTTTTATGTTCAGACAACTAATTATCGATTAGTTTTTTCTGCAGAAAACTAATTGTCGATACGTTTTCTCTACAAAATAGTAATTATCAAAAAATTTTCTCTACAGGAAATCAATTATCGATAAGTTTTCTCAACAAAAAACCAATTATCGATAGGTTTCCTCTACATCAAACTATTTAACGATAAGTTTTCTCCACAAAAACATAGTTATCGATACGTTTTCTCTACAGATAAATAATTATCGATACGTTTTCTTTACAAAAAACTTATTATCGATACGTTTTCTCTACAGAAAATTAATTATCGATAAGTTCTCTTTGCAGATAACTAATTATCGATAAGTTTTCTCTACAGAAAACTAATTATTGGAAAGTTTTCTCTACAGAATATTAATTATCGATAAGTTCTCTTTGCAGATAACTAATTATCGATAGGTTTTCTCTACAGAAACCTAAATATCGATAAGTTTTCTTTGCAGATAACTAATTATCGATACGTTTTTTACAAAAAATTATTTATCGATAAGTTTTTTCTATAGAAAACTAGTTATCGATAAGTTTAATATACAGAAAACTAATTATCGATAAGTTTTCTCTACAGAAAACTAATTATCGATAAGTTTTCCCTACAGAAAACTAATTATCGATAAATTTTTAACTAAAAAAACTTATTATCGATAAGTTTTCTCCACAGAAAACCAATTATCGATAAATGTTCTCTACAGAAAACTAATTATCGATATGTTTTTTCCACAGAAAACTAATTATCGATACAATTTTAATTAAAAAACTTATTATCGATAAGTTTTCTCCACAGAAAACCAATTATCAATACATTTTCTCTACAGAAAACTAATTAACGATAAGTTTTTCTCTGCAGAAAACTAATTATCGTTAATTTTTTCTCTACAGAAAACTAATTATCGATAAGTTGACGCTACAAAAAACTAATTATCGATAAGTTGACACTACAAAAAACTATTCATCGATAAATTTTCTTATTATCGATAAGTTTTCTCCACAGAAAACTAAGTATCGATATGTTTTTCTCTACAGAAGACTAATTATCGATTAGTTTTCTTCATAGAAAACAAATAATCGAAAATGTTTCTTTATAAAATGCTAGTTATCGATGTACTTTCTTGATGGTAAACTAATTATCAATACGATTTCTTGATAGAAACGGCAAAATCGTTAGTCAGGAAATGTGTTATCGATGCTTTTTGTTTATGGTGAACTAATTATCGATACGATTTTTTTTATTGAAACGGCATTATCGATAGATATTCTCTCCAGGAAATCAATGAATCGATGAATTTTCTTTATAGAGAAGCAGTTATAGATTAGTTTTCTTTATAGAAAACCAACTATCGATAAGTTCTTTTTATAGAAAATGTTTTATTGGAATGTTTCTAGTATAGAAAGCTAGTTATCGATAATTTGTCTTTATAGACAAGTATGAATCGGTAAGATTTTTCTACAGTAAACTAATCGATTTGTTTTCTTTATAGGAAACTAATTAAGTTTCTTTATAGAAAACTAATTATCGATTAATTTCTTTAACGAAAATTTGTTATCGACATGTTTTCTTCAGAAAAAATATTGTTATCGATAACTTATCCCTATGGACAACTATAATTATCGGTATGATTTCTTGATAGAAAGTATGTTATCGATAGCTATTATATCAAAAAATGAATTATCGATTAGTTGTTTTAACGAATATTTTTTATCGACATGTTTTCTTCAGAAAAATCTTATTATCGATAACTTGTCCTTATGGGCAACTATAATTATCGTTATGATTTCTTGTTAGAAAGTGTGTTATCGATAGTTTTTATATCAAAAAATTAATTATCGATCAATTCTCTTTATTGAAAATCAATTATCGATTAGTTTTCTTTATATAATAGTAATTGGCGATTGATTTTCTTTATATAAATTACGTTATCGAGAGATTTTGCTACTTTTTTTCTTTACCAAAAATACTGGTTATCGAAAATATTACTTCAGTATTTTAATATTTTCTACATCCACAATTTTGCGCAAAAAAATCCCATTTATATTTTATGATTTATTGAAAAGAATTCTAACTAAAAAACTAGTTTTGAATAATAATTTTTTTTTTAAAACAATGTCAATGTCTCTCTCGGATGTCATCATTCCGATAGATGACAGCTGATGTACTAAAAACAAAAAATTCCATAGAAAAAATTTCAAAATAATTATCGTAATAAATCATTGAGCTATTTATTTCCATTCACTATGCAAATTAATTTTTGTAGTTATGTGCTAGAATTTTTAACACAACTGCATTTACAGCCAGGGGGGCTCTGTAATTGTTGTTGATAGTTTTAATAAATATTATTAATGTGTGAATGAAAAATGATATTTAATTAATACCAAAGAACAGAAAATAGCAAAATTATTCAAATCACGTATGGCTATTAAAAAAAAAACTAAAATTGTGGTCAATGGTTTTGTTTGAAGTGATTTTGGCCGCTTGACCACCCCTTGGCCTAACATGGAAAGGCATTTAATTTTACTTTTATGGCCATATTTATAACTATTAATAACAAATAATAATAATTATTTATTGAATTTGAATTTATTATTTAAAAAAAAAATATTATTAAAATTTATAGTTTTGTTTATTTTGAATTCGAAACTCACGATTTGTTTTTTTTTCTAAAAATGGAGATTTTAATTATTTCAAATATTTTTTTTTGAATTTTTTTGTCATGATTCTAATAATTCAAATCAAAATTGTTGATTGTAAAAAAATATGTATTAAAAATATATACACACAATTATATATACCAATATGGTGTGTTTATTTTGTGTTTGTATCCGTGAGATACTCTGGCTTTATTATTTGAATTACCAATTCATATATGTTTGCTTTTTGTTTGCTATTATTTTTTATTCTCCCAAACATTTATGGCCATTTATTATTGGCCATAAATACTCAGTTTATTGTTAATAATATGTAATTTGTATTCATTTAATTTTTATTGTTTTTGTTTTTTTCTATCTGTCTGTTTCCAGGTTACCACAGTTTACACTCTATGCCAGGATTATTTTTTTTATGATGGTAAGTAGCAATGCTCTGTACTGTGTATTAATAATAAGAGATTAATAAGAGAGTGGGAGAGAGAGAGAAAAAACAGGGAGAAGAGTATTAGTAAATAACACGTGCAGTTATATTCAATTAAGATAATATGACAAATGATCAAGCCAGGGTTGGGAAGTTGGAATTTACACAGAGAAGAGCCATGGGCTCTTGGATAGGGGACGGGGATGGAAAGTTTGAAATACAAATTATTAAAAAATTAGACGATAAAATTCAAATGAAAATCCAAAATACCAAATTACAGCCAATTTGATTTAAAATCGCGAAATTTGGAGAGTTCGGTTATATGGGGACTACCCTAAAAAGTTGACCAAAATTGATAATTTTTGGTGGGAAGATTTGCTACCCGATAAAAACCCCAAATATCAAATTATAGCCCATTCGGTTGAAAATCAAGTCCAAGATACACCAAAATACCGAAATTCGGGAGGTACCGTTATGTGGGGGCTATCCGAAAGAGTGGACCTTTATTGATCGTTTTTGGTATACAGATTTGCTACCCAATAAAAACTTAAAATACCCAATTGCAGTTAATTTGTTTGAAAATCGAGCTCAAGATCCTCAAAATATCGGAAATTTTAGGGTATCGTTATATGGGAGTTACCCTTAAATGTGAACCAAAATTACTAATTTTTGGCAGAAAAATTCCCTACCCAAGAAGAACCCCAAATACCAAATTAGAACCCATTCGCTAAAAAATCAAGCCCAAGATCCCCAAAATATCGAAATTCCGGAGGTACCGTTATATATGAACTGCCCTAAAATGTTGACCAAAATTGCTAATTTTTGGTAGAGGGATTCGCCAGCCAATAAGTAACCAAGATACCCAATTACAGCCAATTTGGTTGAAAAATTTAACTAAAATCGCCATAATTCCGAAAATTGGCAATGTTCCATTATATGGAGGCTATACCAAAACCTGGACTGATATATACCATTTTTAATTCCAAACATCTTAAAGGTGCCTGCAATGTTTATGGAAAATTTCAAAGCTCTAGGTTAAATATTACGAGCTGTATCGTGAATTCAAAAAAAATGGCGCCCAACGGAAAATAAAACGAAAATATGCGCAACTAAAGAATTTGAAAAATATAATGCAATCAATGACTTCGTGGAAGAAAATATTTTTAAAAGTAAACAATTTTTTTTACCAAAAATCCCTTTGATCACATTTTTCCCTCAAGTGTTTCCCTTCCCTACACCCACAACAACAAATGACATTTCTTCCGATTGCTATGAATTTTGAGATTCATCACTCATCCGACAACAGTAGATTTCCTGTTCATACTTGTTTGATGTTTGCTTGAATGACGACGGCGTCGAGAGGTAATCCAAAACCCGTATGGGCCAAGCCCCCATCTCCCCATTACCGCATGGGGACAAATAAGAAAAAAAAAAAATGCCACGCCACAAAAACCACCACAGCAAGCAGGCCACCTAATTTTATGCAAACCCAAGTTTTTTTTTTTCTCTCATTTTAATCCTTGCCTCAGACAGTTTGTCTAATAATATTTTTTAAACACCCCAGCCGAACCTACAACACCATTAACCAGCCAGCCACCCCTCAGCTGAACGAACCACCTCCTTGTTCATGTAATCTTGACAAGACATTGCTCAAGATTTTGTTTTCAATATTTTTGTTGTTGTTATTTCTGCGTCACAGACAACAACAAATACGGTTGTGGTCAGGCAAAAATAGGAAGAAGAAGAGAAAAAAAAATATGAAACACATTCTCCTCAGTTGCGGTATAGAAATGGAGAAAAGTGTGTAGAAGAAAAAAAGACGTACGGAACGGTAATAATAATGACATGTGTGTGGTCAGAATAGCGTTAATATGGCTTGGGCCAAATCAGGGCAGACGTTAAGTACATATGCGAAGACACATACAAACATATATATATATATATATATATATTTCAGCAGTTGTGCAAAAATTAAATAGCAAAAAAACGGGAAAATGTTCTCCCATTTAATTTTGTCAAGAAAATAATTATTTAATATTACTTCATGTTGGGCGCCATTTTTTGGAAATCACAATAGAGCTCACAATATTGAAGATAGAGCTTTGAAATTAGGCACAAACATTGCTAGCACCATTAGGATGTTTGAAATTGAAAATGGTATATATCGGCCCACGTTTTGGTATATCCTCGATAGAACGGAACCTCTAAAATTTCAATATTTTAGTGGCTATCACCACGTTTACTCAACCGATTAGTCTGTAATTGGGTATTATGCGTCTTATGGGATAGCGAATCTCTGTACAAAAAATGATACATTTTGGCCCACATTTTAGGGTAATCCCCATATAAAGGTACCCCCAAATATTCGACATTTTGGGGATTTTGGTCACGTTTTTCAATATAATGGGTTATAATTTGTTATTCTGCTGTCTTATGGAGTAGCGAATCTCCATACCAAAAATGATTAATATTGGCCGATTTTTTAGGGTAGCTCCCATATATCAGAACCTTCCAATATTCGATATTTTAGTCACGTTTTCAACCGAATAGACTCTAATTTGGTAGTTAAGATTCCCAATGCGTAGCAAATCTTCATAGAAAAAATTTTTAATATTGACCGATTTTGTAGGGTAGGTCACATATAAACGTACCTCCCAAAGTTCCGATTTTTTGTGATCTTGGGTTCGTTTTTCAACCGAATTGGCTGTAATTTGGCATTAGGGTTTTTAACTAAGTAAGAAATCATCCTACCAAAGATTATCAATATTGGTCCATTTTTTAGAGTAGCTCCCATTTAATGGTACCTGCAGAATATCGGAATTTTGGGTAGCTTGGTCTCAAATTTCTACCGAATGGACTCTAATTTGGTGTTTGGGTTTCTCATTGCGTAGCAAATCTTCATACCAAAAAGTATTAATATTAGCCAATTTGTGAGGGTATCCCCCATATATCGGATCCCCCAATTTTCCATAGTTTAATTTGATATATTGGGTTCTCATAGGATATCATAGCTTCCTACCAAAAATTTTTAACATTGGTTGATTTTTTAGGGTAGCTTCCATATAATGCTACATCCCGAATATCGGAATTTTGGGGATCTTGGGCTCGTTTTTCAATCGAATTTAATGTAATATGGTATTTTAGGTTCGCATTGGCTAGAAAATCGTCCTACCAAAAATTATCAATATTGGTCGATTTTTGAGGGTGGCTCCCATATAATGGTACCTTCCGAATATCGGAATTTTGGGGATCTTGGGCTCGTTTTTCAACCGAATTGGCTGTAATTTGGTATTTAGGGATCTCAATGGATAGAAAACTTTTCTACCAAAAATTTTTAATATTGGTCGATTTTTTAGGCTAGCTCCCATATAAAGGTACCTCTCAAATTTGGATATTTTGGGAATCTTGGGCTCGATTTTCAACCGAATGGACTTGTATTTTGTATTTAAGGTTCGCATTGGGTAACATATCTTCCCATCAAAAATAATGAATATTGGTCGAAGTTGTAGGGTAGCTCACATATAACGGTACCTACCGAATATCGGAATTTTGGGTATCTTGGGCTCAAATTTCAACCGAAGTGACTATAATTGGGTATTTTCACTTCTCACTGGGTAACAAATCTTCATACCAAAAATTATTAATATTGGTTGATTTTTTAGGATAGCTCCCACTTAACCGTACCTCCCGAATTTCAGTATTTTGGTGATCTTGGGCTCAAATTTCAACCGAATGGACTCTAATTTGGTATTTGGGGTTCTCATTGCATAGAAAATCTTCATACCAAAAATTATTAATATTGACCGATTTTTTAGGGCAGCTCCTATGTAACGGTACCTAACGAATATCGGAATTTTGCCGATCTTGGGCAGGTTTTCCAGCCGAAGTGCCTGTAATTAGGTATTTTGGCTTCTCATTGGATAGAAACTCTTCCTACCGAAAGTTATTAATATTGGCTGACTTTTTAGGATAGCTCCCGAGTTTGAGCTCAGTTTTTAATCGATTAGCCTGTAATTCAATTCCTTTACTTTATAACTTTAAATGCAAAAATGTCAATATTTAATATGGCAACAGTATTTTTTTTCTAATCTGATTATTTCTACGAGGAGTATTTTTGGTATTGAAAGGGTCCTTGAGCTCAGCCTCTTTTTTCTTCCAAATTTTATGGGAGCTCCTTTACAACTTTGATTGCTAATATAACCAGATTTAAACATTTTTTCAATCTCGTTTCAATAACTTTAAATGCAAATATGTCAAAATATTATTCATCTGATTTTTTTCCGGTGGGCTCTCGACTTCTGATACCTGAAAGAAAATTTCCTTAAACAATATTTTTTATGGCTAACTTATTGGTCAGTAGATTTTCTCTAGCAAATTATTTTTTTTTATATATGGTCCTCTAGTGTAAATTCCTTCCTTCTTCCCCTTTTCCCCCTTCCTTAAAGGGGGTTTTTGGTGAAGATAAAATTACGGTTGTTACTGTTTTCCCCATTCATGTACGAAAAACGTGATAAAAAGTTGATATCAGCAGATTTGTTTTCAGTTTGTTTGGTTTTTTTCTGTCCTATGGGCAATTTAACACCACGCGGTATAATAAAATGCAGACATATTGGTCAGCAAAAATTAACAACAATTTTTTTTTCTTTGTTGTTTTGGGAAATTTAATACTAGAAAAAAAATTTTTGGGCGTTTTTTCTACTCTACCCCGACTTGATCTCATGAGCAATTAGAATTACAATTAATTTTCATGTTGTTATTTATTTAAAATTTATTGTTGTAGTTGTATTTTTATTGTAAATTTGTTGTTATTGATTTTCTTTCTTTGTATTTTTCGTTATTCTCATCCACCCATTTTTCTTGGGTTCTTTTGTCTCTCTTTTTTTCTCATTATAGGTAGTGTTTGCCTTTGCAACAACAGCATGTTCAAAGAAAACAAACGATTATGTGATAATGTTAAAAAATCACGAGAGGGCATTACATATAAATGCCGCCGGCAAAGTGACAGCAACAGATATATCATTAGCACGTAAGTATCTATATATATGTATTTGATTTACACATACCATGCAAGGCATGTAAGAAGAAAATAATAATAAAACGCACATGTGAACACACCCAATGTAAAGAGAAAAAAACGGCCCATAAAATACCAATATAAACCCCTCATTAGCAGTGCTATAAAAAGTAATCACCTGAAGAGCAAGAGAGAGAGAGAAAGTTCTTTAATTATTACATTACAAAAGTTTAACACCTTATTGAGGGTGATCTCATAAGGCTAATGCCTATAGAAAGACATTGAAAGAGGGAGAGAGAAAGAGAGAGAGATAAACTGAGAGCTTACGGTAATCGTATGACTAATTAAGGCAACTTAATTGTTATATTACACCCCGTTAACACCTCTATTGGGCAAACGGTAATTGAAACAAAAGGAAAGAGAAAGGCAGAGAATGAGAGAGAAGGCCTCAGTGATATTTCTCTGGAAGAACAAAAGAAAACAACCTGAAATAATAACGGCTTTCTTTGATCACCAACTAGACAAGTGTTATGGCCACACTTGAGAGAGAGAGATTTAATGTACAATTAATAATAACTCTCTGAGTGTTCAACTCTTAAGTGTCTTGGTCGTTAATTCTAAAAGAGATTTTTTCAAATCTCTGTTTACCTACAACGAAGAAAAATAACTCCTCCTTAAGTCATTTCTTGTTGTAAATTTACAAGGTGTGATTAACACCCGCTAAAGAAGATCCTGTGTTAAATACACACACGAAGAAAAAAAGGGTTTCATGATTGTGTTTGCCAATATAACACACAACACAACACTTAAGGTGCATGTTCGTTCATCCCAAAGAAAAAACGAGACACTCACACTTACCTTTACACCTTTTCTTACAAAAAGTAAGTAAATAAATAAATAAAAAAATAAATAAATATTGAAAATAAGTGGGAAAAACTCTGGTGGCAAGGCGTCGAAAGTCGTCGTGTCGTGTCGTCGGCGGCATTTTAACAAAAGCAAGACAATGCCAACAATGAGTTAACACACATACTACATACCTTAAATACACATACATACATGTTGGTAAATATAAGAAGAAGAAAATAAAAATTTTCTTCGTCTAGTATTTGGATACAAACAAATGGATTTAAAGAGTAAATAGATGAGGAAGAAAAATTAAGAAAATAAAAAATAAGAAGTGTATGCAGTAGGCCTGATGACGAACAAGCCCTTTTTACCAAAGGCTACCTGAATTTGTGATAATGAGTTTTTTTGAAAAAAAGTTTTTGAAAAAAATCCTAAGAGGGTCAAAATGCCCAGGGACTTCTTCGGTTAGTTTTAAGCCTGGGCAAAAATATTTTTTTCTTGAGACTCAATCCAGTTTTATATTCTAAAAGGTAACTTTAAATGCAAATACGTCAAAATTATGTAGAACTTCTTGCCCTGACAATAAAATTTATTC
Organism: Musca vetustissima; assembly: GCF_032173495.1. Lineage (NCBI taxonomy): Eukaryota > Metazoa > Arthropoda > Insecta > Diptera > Muscidae > Musca > Musca vetustissima. The sequence goes on along the minus strand of NW_026878586.1, from coordinate 8,515 downwards.
ACATAGACTGAAGGCAATTTTTTGTTTCAAAAAAAGTCTTAGATTAAATGCAAATACGCCAAAATAGAGTCCAAAAATCATCCAAGAAAATGCCAAACATAGCCAAAATGTAAGAGGACGTTTTAAGGGTTTTAAAATACCGACTTGAAGATTTATTCGATCAAATGTTAGGTTCCAAAGGTTTAGGATTAATACCTTCAAATACAAATACGCCAAAATATGTTTCAAAAATCTTGGGAGAAAACTCCAAATGTTGTCAATATGTTGCCGAACTTCTTATGGATCTTAGAAGTCTTGCCAATAGTGACTTGAAAATTTAACTCGATCCATATTGGTATTCCATGAGGACTTAAATGTATAACTTTAAATGCAAATACGTCAAAATAGGCTTCTAAAATCTTTGTCAAAATAGGGTGTAAAACTATTGGAAGGAAATGCCAAACATAGTCAAAATTTGAGAGGACTTTCTATAGGTTTTAAAACAGGGACTTGAAGATTTATTTGATGAAATGTTAGGTTCCAAAGGTTTAGGATTAATAACTTTAAATGCAAATACGCCAAAATCTGATACAAAAATCATTGAAAAATTCCAAATAAAGTCCAAATGTTGTTGATGTTCTAATGACTTGTGATTAATACTTTTCTCTTGGTACTTGATCCGACTTTGGATTCCAAAAGGGCCTTAGATTAATAACTTTAAATACAAATACGCCCAAAATAGGTTTCAAAAATCTTGGGAGAAAACTCCAGAAGTTGCCGATATGCTGCAGAACTTCTTATGGGTCTCAGAAGTCTTGCCAGAAGTGATTTGAAAATTTAACTTGATACAATTTTGTATTCCATAAGGCCTTAGATGAATAACTTTAAGTACAAATACGCCAAAATAGGTTTCAAAAACTTCTTATGGTTTTGAATATTTATTCGATCCAATTTTAGGTTCCAAGATGTTTAGAATTGATAACTTTAAATGCAAATACGTCAAAATAGGGTTCAAAAACTTTGTAAGAAAATTTCAACCATAGTCAAAATGCTGGAGAACTTTTTATGTATTTTAAAAGTCTTGCCCGAAGCGTTCGGAAAATTGTACTCGATCCAATTTTATATTCAATTAGGACTCAGAAGTCTTTGAAGAAAGTTCCAAACCTAGTCAAAATGCTGGAGAACTTCTTATGGGTTCTAATAGTCTTCCCAATACGCCAATATTTGAAAATGTTACTCTATAAAGTTTCGATCAAATGTTAGGTTCCAAAGGTTTAGGATTAATACCTTCAAATACAAATACGCCAAAATATGTTTCAAAAATCTTGGGAGAAAACTCCAAATGTTGTCAATATGTTGCCGAACTTCTTATGGATCTTAGAAGTCTTGCCAATAGTGACTTGAAAATTTAACTCGATCCATATTGGTATTCCATGAGGACTTAAATGTATAACTTTAAATGCAAATACGTCAAAATAGGCTTCTAAAATCTTTGTCAAAATAGGGTGTAAAACTATTGGAAGGAAATGCCAAACATAGTCAAAATTTGAGAGGACTTTCTATAGGTTTTAAAACAGGGACTTGAAGATTTATTTGATGAAATGTTAGGTTCCAAAGGTTTAGGATTAATAACTTTAAATGCAAATACGCCAAAATCTGATACAAAAATCATTGAAAAATTCCAAATAAAGTCCAAATGTTGTTGATGTTCTAATGACTTGTGATTAATACTTTTCTCTTGGTACTTGATCCGACTTTGGATTCCAAAAGGGCCTTAGATTAATAACTTTAAATACAAATACGCCCAAAATAGGTTTCAAAAATCTTGGGAGAAAACTCCAGAAGTTGCCGATATGCTGCAGAACTTCTTATGGGTCTCAGAAGTCTTGCCAGAAGTGATTTGAAAATTTAACTTGATACAATTTTGTATTCCATAAGGCCTTAGATGAATAACTTTAAGTACAAATACGCCAAAATAGGTTTCAAAAACTTCTTATGGTTTTGAATATTTATTCGATCCAATTTTAGGTTCCAAGATGTTTAGAATTGATAACTTTAAATGCAAATATGTCAAAATAGGGTTCAAAAACTTTGTAAGAAAATTTCAACCATAGTCAAAATGCTGGAGAACTTTTTATGTATTTTAAAAGTCTTGCCCGAAGCGTTCGGAAAATTGTACTCGATCCAATTTTATATTCAATTAGGACTCAGAAGTCTTTGAAGAAAGTTCCAAACCTAGTCAAAATGCTGGAGAACTTCTTATGGGTTCTAATAGTCTTCCCAATACGCCAATATTTGAAAATGTTACTCTATAAAGTTTTACATTAATGCAAATACGCCAAAATAGGGTTGAAAAACGTCTTATGGTTTTTAAAAGTATTGCCAATAGTGATTTGAATATCTACTCGATCGATCACAGTTAGGTTCGAAAATGTTTAGAATTAATAACATTAAATGCAAATACGTCAAAAAAGGGTTCGAAAAAATTTCAAGAAAATTCCAAACATAGTCCAAATGTTGGAGAACTTCTTGTGGGTTCTAATAATCTTCCAAATAAGCCAATATTTGAAAATTTTATTCTATAAAGTTCTACATTAATAACTTTAAATGCAAATACGCCAAAATAGGTTTCAAGAACTTCGAAAAATTCCATACAGAGTCCAAATTCTGGTCTAGCAAAGATTATTTTTTTATTCAATCCAATTTTATATTAAAAAAAAGTTTGGGATTATTAACTTTAAATGCAAATACGCCAAAATATGGTTCAAAAACAAACTGACAAATTGACAAATTCCAAACGCATTTAAAATTCTGTAAGGCATCCTATCGATTTTTTAAGTCTTGACAATAAGATTTCTTTGAAGAGACTCGATTCAATTCTTGATTTTAAAACGGTCTCAGATTAATAACTTTAAATGCAAATACGCCATAATAGGGCTCAGCGATCTTCCATAAAATTCCAAAGAGAGTGAAAATCCGGAAAACTTCTTAGCTCTTGTCAATAATATTATTTCCTCCGCCAAAATATGATGAAAAAAATATTTGATTGAATTTCCGAAACTTCGCAAGCAACTCTTCAACTAATTCCTCGAAATAAAAACATTTGGGCGCCATCCTTTTAGATTTCATTACACTGATTCTGATTCTGGCCTGCAAAGGTCCAATATATTTTTTCCAACTATCACAAAACAATTGGGCGCCAATATTTTAGCGTTCTCTTAATCGTTTTTTATTTTCAAAAATTGTATATTTTAGAATACAATTTCTGATTGTATAACTTTAAATGCAAATAAGCCAAAAATTGATATGAAAATTTCTTCGGACTTTATTTTCTTTATCTAAAACTGATCTTCAGGTTCCAGAAGTCCTTAAACGTTTCTGTGAAATGAAAAGCCATAAATAATTCCTTAACTTATAAAGACTTAAGGCTCTTCGAGTAGGTCTACTAAATAACACAAAAACAATTGGGCGCCATCCTAATAAATCTCACCAAAGTCAATCAATAATTCATAGAAAAAAACAAAAATTTTAATAAAAAATAAGCCATTGGGTTTTCAGCGTGACATCGATGACGTCTTTAGTTTTATGATGTTCTTCGTTCGATTTGTTCGACTGACCAACAACATTTGACGTCATTTGCCATAAAGGCATGTCCCCATATAACCAAATCACAAATAATCATAATAATAAAATAAGCTGTTCAGTGTAAACATACGTACACAAGTGATTTGTTTGTATTTTTTGCGCTATTATTAATTGTGGTATATAAAATAAAATCGCAAATGGAATATAAGTTGAATGAAAACGTTTTTTTTTTCGGGAGGCCTATAAATAGAATATATATGAAAGATTTATTATCTGTTTTTTTTTGAGGTACTCAAAAATGTGTTGTCTAATAAAAAAGAAATTGTCAATGATTTTGGTATTTGCCATATCTTAGGCGTATTTGTGATTGAGTATCACGATTGCCGAAATGAATTTGCAAGTTTTCATTGTGAGGAGTTCAGGGGCCTCTTTTTGGAAACAAAAATTATGACGTTTGGAGATGGAAAAAGTATTTTAGATCAATGTCTCTCCTCTAGAGAAGATATTTCGCAAAAAAATAATTAGGTTTATTCGAAAAATAACATGCCCAAGGGCTATGAGAGTATCGTATTATGCTTCAGGGGGTATCGATGATCCCTTACAATTTGTTTGTATAGATTATAACTTTAAATGCAAATATGGCAAGAAATAAATTCTCACTTAGGGTTTAGATCAACGACTCTTCTCTGGCGAAGATATTTCGCGAAAAATAATTTAGTTTATTCGAAAAATAACTTGTCCAGGGGCTTCGGGAGTATCGTATTATACGTCAAGAGGCATCGATGATTCCATATCATAATTTTTTGTATAAGTTATAACTTTAAATGCAAATAGGCCAACAAATAAATGCTCACTTCGGGTTTAGATCAATGTCTCTCTTCTGGAGAAGATATTTCGCCAAAAATAATTTAGTTTAGTCGAAAAATAACATGCCCAGGGGGTTTGAGAGTATCGTATTATGCTTCAGGGGGCAGCGATGATTCCTTAGCAATTTTTAATCCAAATATGTCAAGAAACAAATTCTCACTTAGGGTTTAGATCAATGTCTCTCCTCTGGAGAAGATATTTCGCCAAAAATAATTTAATTTATTCGAAAAATAACATGCCCAGGGGCTTTGAGAGAAACGTATTATTCATCAGGGGGCAGCGATGATTCCATATCAATTTTTTTGGATATGTTATAACTTTAAATGCAAATAGGCCAATAAACAAATTCTCACTTAGGGTTTATATCAATGCCTCTCCTCTGGAGAAGATATTTCGCCAAAAATAATTTCGTTTAGTTGAAAAATAACTTGTCCATGGGCTTTGGGAGTATCGTATTATGCATCAGGTGGAATTGATGATTCCTTATCAAAATGTTTTGTATAAGTTACAACATTAAATGCAAATAGGCCAAGAAATGAATTCTCACTTAGGGTATAGATCAATGTCTCTCTCTTGGAGAAGAAATTTCGCCAAAAAAATTTTGGTTCATTCGAAAAATAACTTGTCCAGGGGGCTTGGGAGAAACGTATTATGCATCAGGGGACAGCGATGATTCCTTAGCAATTTATTTGTATAGATTATAACTTTAAATGCAAATATGTCAAGAAACAAATTCTGATTTAGGGTTTAGATCAATGTCCCTCCTCTGGAGAAAAAATTGTGCTGAAAATAAGTTAATTTATTCGAAAAATTACTTGTTCAGGGGCTTAGGGAGTAACGTATTATTCATCAGGGGGTAGCGATGATTCCATATCAAAATTTTTTGTATAAGTTATCACTTTTAATGCAAATAGGCCAAGAAATAAATTCTCACATAGGGTTTAGATCAATGTCTCTCCTCTGGAGAAGATATTTCGCCAAAAATAAGTTAGTTTATTCGAAAAATAACATGCCCAGGGGCTTTGAGAGAAACGCATTATTCCTCAGGGGGCATCGATGATTCCTTTGCAATTTCTTTTGTATAGATTATAACTTTAAATGCAAGTAGACCAAGAAATAAATTCTCACTTAGGATTTAGATCAATGTCTCTTCTCCGGAGAAGATATTTCGCCAAAAATAATTTAGTTTATTCCAAAAATAACTTGTCAAGGGGCTTTGAGAGTAACGTATTATGCATCAGGGAGCAGCGACGATTCCCAAGCAATTTGTTTGTATAGATTATAATTTTAAATGTCAATAGATCAAGAAACGAATCCTCACTTAGGGTTTAGATCAATGTCTCTCCTCTGGAGAACATATTTCGCCAAAAATAATTTAGTTTATTCGAAAAATAACATGCCCAGGGGCTTTGAGAGAAACGCATTATTCCTCAGGGGGCATCGACGATTCCTTAGCAATTTATTTGTAAAGATTATAACTTTAAATGCAAATATGTCAAAAAACAAATTCTCACTTAGGGTTTAGATCAACGACTCTTCTCTGGAGAAGATATTTCGCCAAAAATAATTTAGTTTATTCCAAAAATAACTTGTCAAGGGGCTTTGAGAGTAACGTATTATGCATCAGGGAGCAGCGACGATTCCCAAGCAATTTGTTTGTATAGATTATAATTTTAAATGTCAATACGTCAAGAAACGAATCCTCACTTAGGGTTTAGATCAATGTCTCTCTTCTGGAGAAGATATTTCGCCAAAAATAATTTAGTTTAGTCGAAAAATAACTTGTCCAGGGGCTTTAAGATAAACGTATTATGCATCAGGGAGCAGCGATGATTCCTTAGGAAATATATTTATTATTTTCCTAAACCTTGAAGCTTTGCAGTTCACTGACTTCGAAATGCAAACTACGACTTTTATAAATAGTCGGTATTTATGTGACCCAATTTCTCCTTGAATTGGTATTTAAAAATAAATATCATAAATATTACCCAAAAATTTGTTATCTCCAAAAATTTGTTTCCCTAATGATAATCTATTATAGCATATTTTCAAATAATGATGATGGAAAACGAACACAATGACATTGACATTCCAATGAAAATATAATTTTGCAAATAAAAAAAAAAACTGAAATTTATTACATGCCTAGAATATTTCCGGAGTTATCAATAATCTATCAAAAGAATTATTTATTTCCAAGTGACATGCTTTTTCTAATAAATAATGAAAATAAAAAAGAAAACATATCTGAAACAAAATTCCATAGATAAGAAGTGGGGCTATCTCTGCACGTTATGCTTAGCAGGTGCTGATTGTCTCTCTATTTAAATCAATCATTGGTAACATAAATTTAACCAAAACCCAAACCAAAAAATTTAATTCTATGAATGACAGTTACTGTGGGAATTCTACTTGAATTTCCACTTGAAATTTCGGCAGCCGCTTGCCCATCGACCTGCCTGACTGCCTACATGCCGAACCATTGACGTTGTTATGGCCATAAATATTGATAGGTATTTTGCCAAAACTAAATCTATTCATAAATTTCAGTTTAAAAATATAATAATAAATATATCAAAAACAAAATGAAAACAAAAACAATAATATTAATAATAGTAGTATTGAAAATAATAATAATAACAATAACCTCCGCCGCTTGGCAAGAACAAAAACAAATCAGCCAGCCATTCAGCCAACAACTTTTCTACATATGTTATAACTCTTCACGATAAAGAGCCCATTAATTTTTTTGATAAAATTCCATGAAAATCAATGAGACACACACACACTCAACATATATAATAAATATATATCTGTATATTAAGGCTAGACGACAGCAAAAACTGCAATACCCGGCAGCAGCAATTAAAAGACGCCCCATACATGCTATTGCGTAGTGTATAAAAAATATCGAAAGACTTTTTTTGGGGGAAGAATATTTGGAACCTCTGTTTTTTATATCCAAGGGGGGCTTGTGTACTTACTGTTATTTTTGGACTACACATGTCTAAATTTACAAAATCGTAAAAAAAACCCAAACACATGTATGCCTGCAATAATGGGTCAGGGCAGAGCGCAAAACACAATGGTAATCAATTACAGGCATGTTTCATAATATATTTAAGCCCTGGCCCCTTATGGTCTAAAGCCGCATAATTAGGGGGAACAAAGTCGGGGATATTGGGGTTTTATTGTGTGTGTGTTCATTTTTTAGCTCCAAGGGGTCTACAATGCAAAGCCGAAAAAAACATGTGGTCATGAGTATGGAAACTTTGGGTTTCTAATCATTTCAGGAAGCGACTCAGTTTTTTTTTTCTTTCGAAAATAACTTTAAATACAAATATGGCAAGAAAATAGTTAATTTCTTAGGGATCAAATAAATTTCCCTTCTCTCCCCCCCATTTCTCTTATCTAAAAAAGTCATTTCCCCGGAAAAAAATTCAGTTTATTATCAAAAATAACTTGTCTGTGGCCATAGGGAGAAATCTTATGACGCATCAGGAAGCAGCGAAGTTTTCATACCAAATTTTGTGAAAAAGGTTATAAGTTTCTGGGTTAGATCAATGCCTCTCCTCCGTAGAAGATATTTCTCCAAAAATAATTTAGTATATTCGATAAATAACTTGCCCTGAGGCTTTAAGATAATCGTCTTATGCCTCTGGGAGCAGCGATGATTCCTTAGCAACTTATTTGTATAGATTATAACTTTAAATGCAAATAGACCAAGAAATAAATTCTCACGTAGGGTTTAGAAGAATGTCTCTCCTCCGGGGAAGATATTTCGCTAAAAATAATTTAGTTTATTCGAAAAATAACATGTCCAGAGGCTTTAAGATAATCGTCTTATGCCTCTGGGAGCAGCGATGATTCCATATCAAACTTTTTTCAATAGAGTATAGCTTTAAATGCAAATAGACCAAGAAATAAATTCTCACGTAGGTTTAAGAAGAATGTCTCTCCTCTGGGGAAGATATTTCGCTAAAAATAATTTACTTTTATTCGAAAAATAACTTATCCAGAGGCTTTAAGATAATCGTCTTATGCCTCTGGGAGCAGCGATGATTCCTTACCAATTTGTTTGTAT
>NW_026878585.1:0-24010 GCF_032173495.1 Musca vetustissima | reverse complement strand
GGCGAACAGCAAATGCGGGAAGTGCTTGTGGTAGTCTTCCGGAAGTGATTCGAGTGGAGTCTTCATCGCGATCCGATTATCCACACGAAAAGTGCCCTCAATCTTCACGGACGAATCATGCCTAGAGTAGAGTGTAAGCGCGCAAATGGTCTCCTCCCTCAAAGTAAGCCGCGCTATCTTGTGCTTGTCGGCGAAACCCCGGGCTATGCGGCTAACCAACGAACCCGAATCCAGCAAGCATCGAGCCATCACTTTCGCGTCGATCCGAACCAGAACTGTGGGCAATAATATTATATTGTTCTTGTGGATCAATGATGTTAGGGATCCTTGGGACGAAACGGCGGGCCTAGTAGGTTCAACAGCGCGATAATTAGATCTCGTTGATGTAGATGGCTGTGGTGACACCGAGCGAGATTTGGACCGAGACGACGAATTTCCTGGCAGAAGCTGGTCACGGAGCTTGGGGTTCACATGCAGCAATGTGTGGTGGAATTTGTGGCAATGATGGCAGCCGCGATCGCTAAAGCATGTACCATGTGAGTGTCCGTGAGCCAGGCAGTTCACACAGTATTTATGCCGCCGTACAGCATTCAGCCGATCCGCCATGGTCATATCTAAAAACTTCCTGCACAATCGTAATGGATGCGGACGCTGGCACAGACGGCAGAGGAAACGTCCCTTTCTGTGAGGAGCTTGGTTGGCACGGGCATGACTGATGCGACTGGAGCTGTTCGATTTAGGCATGGTTCTTGACGTAACATAAATATAGATAGAAGGAAAGGAAGAGAAAGGTAAATGGAAGAAATTTCGAACTTAGTTATCAGAAGGAAGAACTACGAGCTTGGTTATCGGGCGAGTTATGATGCCTTTCTGAGTCACGACGTCTGCGACTCGAACATGCCGATCGGAACCAAGATAAGTCTTAATGACTCTCCCCAACCGCCACGAAGTCGGCGGAAGATTCTCGTCATGAATAGCGACCAGTGTGTTCTCCTCAATATCCTTTTCTGAAGTTTGCCACTTCGTACGCTTTTGGAGTTCTCGAAGATATTCAGTTTTCCAGCGAGAACAGAAACTTTGATGGACAGCTTTAAGACGTTGCCATCTATTCAGCAGGGAGAGAGGACTGTCATCAATATGTGGATCGACCGGAACAAGAATCGGAGAACCAATCAGGAAATGGCCAGGAGTCAGAGCTGCGAAATCGGAAGGCTCGCTTGAAATCGGAGAAAGAGGACGCGAATTTAAACACGCCTCAATCCTCGAGAGTAGCGTGGAGAACTCCTCGAAAGTATACTTGGATGAGCCGGCGAACTTACGGAAGTGGGTTTTGAAGCTTTTGACTCCGGCCTCCCAGAGGCCACCCATATGAGGTGCCCCAGGTGGAATAAAATGCCAGTTTAGATTATGAAGAGCATATTGAGAGATCACAGCCGAACGCGAAACTTGAATGAATTCTCTAGACAGAACTTTGGACGCCCCTACAAAGGTCGTACCATTGTCAGAGTATAAGTGGGAAGGACATCCCCTCCTAGAAACGAACCGATGGAAGGCTGCTAGGAACGTGGGCGTCGACAGGTCGGATGTAAGCTCCAAATGGATCGCCTTTGTGGCAAAACACACGAACACGCACACGTAACCTTTCGTGAAACGACAACCACGCCCGCAATAACTTTTCACATCAAACGGTCCCGCAAAATCAAGACCGGTACGGAAAAATGGACGAGAAAGGACAGTTCGCTCAGGAGGGAGGGCAGCCATGATCTGCTTCTGACAATGCTTTTTGTAAAGAACACACGTTTTGCACTCCTTTATGACTGCCTTGATCATGTTCTTTACCTTGGGTATCCAGTATTGTGATCTTATCACTCGAAGAACAAGTTGATTGCCACCATGAATGGTAATCTGATGAACAAATTGAACATAGAGCCTGGAGAACTTGCAACTGTACGGGAGTATGATCGGACGTCTTTCATCGAAAGAAATTCCAGGTGACGAATCTAACCGGCCACAAGAACGAATTAGGCCATCAGCATCTAGATATGGATTTAAGCTTAGAAGTGAACTAGAGGACGAAACAGTTTTTCCCATGTACAATGTCCGGTACTCCTCTGGATAACAGAACTTTTGACACCATTTAACAAGAATATTACGACCTCCGATCATATCCGAACTGCAGAGAGGTTCCGAAGCGCGCGAAAAAGAAGAACGGTACCTTGGATGGGTACGGTGAATAAATCGATACACATAGGAAAATACCCTAAGTGCTCGCTGATAAGATGAAATGCTTCCCAAGATATCCTCCGTTGAATTGAAATAGGAAAAATGAACACGAACAGACTTTCGCTCCAGGTCTGTTTCTGTTGAATGAATGAACTCTGGCCATTGATCTGGAGTTTCACGAAGCCACCACGGTCCGTACCACCAAAGATCATTATTGACAATGTCTTGTGGCAACACACCGCGGCTCGCTAAATCTGCTGGGTTGGCTTCCGAAGGAACATGGTGAAATCTGGACGGATCAACTACTTGAATAATATTCGAAACTCTGTTGGCAACGAATGTTTGCCAATGACCAGGAGGTTTGGAAAGCCAGGAAAGAACGATAGTGGAGTCTGTCCAGCAGAACAAGGAATATTTCGAAATGTTTAGGGTAGGGAGTAATGTATCGATCATGTCTGCTAGAAGAACAGCCCCACAAAGTTCCAACCTTGGAATGGACAGTGTTTTCACTGGAGCAACTCTTGTTTTGGAATACACCAGGTGAGTGAATACGGACGTACCTCTAGCTATTCGCACATATAAAGCGGCCGCGTATGCCTTTTCGGATGCATCGCAAAAACCATGGAACTGAATGTCAGCCGTAGGAGTAAAATCGAGCCACCTCGGAATTCTAACTCTATCAAGAACAGAGTAGTTTGACTGGAATATTTTCCATTCGGACAATGTGGAGGGATTTATAACATCATCCCAACCAGTGCCATCGGACCATATCTTCTGCATGATAACTTTCGCCACAACAATGCATGGTGAAAGCCATCCAGCAGGATCGAATAATTTGGAGATCTGAGACAGGATCTCTCTTTTTGTATAGGAACATGAAGATGGAAACGGTGTTGTTGAAAAGAAAAATTCGTCAGAACTCGCATCCCACCGAATCCCCAAGGTTTTGGCTGTGCTGTGATCATCGAAGTCTAAAAAGGCTTCATGAAATAAATAATCATTAGGAAGATCTGCAAGAATGTCTCTCGAATTGGTTGTCCACTTCCGAAGGCAAAAGCCGGCGGAGTCTAGTGCAGATTTTAGTTCGGCTTTGGCTTGAATAGCAGTCGAGATAGAATGGGCTCCGAAAAGCACATCATCGACGTACATGTAATTACGAATAATCTCGCTTGCACTCGGATATAAATCTTGAACATCGTCAGCAAGTTGGAGCAGAGTGCGAATAGCCAAGTACGGAGCACAATTGACACCGAAAGTGACAGTTTGTAACTCGAAATCATGAATGTTCTCACCTGGGTGGTTGCGGAATATTATACGTTGGAACGGAGTATGATCTGGATGAACAAGAATCTGGCGGTACATTTTCTCGATGTCCGCATTGAATACATATCGGAAGAGACGCCATTTGAGAAGTAAAGTGGTCAAGTCAGATTGCAAAACCGGACCAGCGTGCAGCACATCGTTCAGACTGTGACCATTGGACGTATCGGAGGAAGCATTAAAGACCACCCGAACCTTGGTGGTTGAGCTCTCCGGCTTAATAACCGCGTGATGCGGTAAATAATAATGGCGTGAATCACTATTTAAACATGGAGCAGGAACTGGGACCATGTGTTTCAAATGAACGTACTCATTGAGTACCTGATCATACTCCTTTTTAAAATCTGAATTTCGTAGAAGACGGCTCTCATTGCGAATGAATTGTGTTACAGCTCGTGAACGGGATTGACCAAGGTCCATTTTCTCTGGGAAACCTTGTTTGAAAGGAAGACACACGACATACCGACCATCTTTATTCCTTTTTGTAGTGGAAACGTAGAGCTCCTCGCAATATTTATCGGAGTGTGAAGGAAATTTTTTCTTAGGAAGATTCTCCACTTCCCAAAACCGACATATCTCTCTGTCTAAGGAAATTTCACAGAAATTGGAAATTAACGTGGCTGATGAAGAAGAAACTGGAACAGGGCCAGTTAAAATCCATCCAAAGATGGTTTCTTGACCCATCAAGGAGTCACAAATATCTTGCATGACTCCAGCACGCATGATGAATGGAAGAAAGTCACCGCCTATAAGAATATCGATGTTCGAACTTTTGAAGAAGTGCGGGTCAGCCAGATGAATTGAAGGAAGTCGAGAGAACAAAGATGATGGTAATGTGTGGGAAGGAAGATTTCCAGACAAATGTGGAACCACGAATGCTTGCACGGAAAGCTGAACGGAATCATCAAATCGAGAGGACAGCACAACGGAACATACTTTTCGAACGGAGGCAGCGGTCGAATTATTGAGACCAGAAATCTGAACGTTTGTACGCTGATACGGAAGTTTGACCTTATTGAAGAAACGTTCAGATATGAATGTTCCTTGAGAACCCGAATCTAGGAGTACCCGAGCGTGATACGTTACTCCTAAGTGAATCACATTCACCAACGCAGTCCCCAACAAAACACCCCGAGAGCTGGAAGTGAAACACGTCTGAATTACTCCACCCCCTGAAGTAGTGGACTGTAAAGAATTTGGAGAAAATGGAGTGGAGTTTGGACTTAAAGTGGTAGAGCTCGTAGGTGGATTGGATGGATGACTACTTGACGAACGCTCATGAAGCATAGTGTTGTGCCGCCTCTGACACTCAAAACAATTATTTTTGCTCGTACAATTTTTTACGTGGTGAGTTTTTGAGAAACAATTCAGGCACAGGCCTTGTTTCTTGATCTCAGCCACTCGTTGTTTGTCATCCATATCAATGAATCTAGAACATTTTCGAATAATATGAGCGGAATTTGTGCACAAAGGACATTTTGGAGCCGTAACATTGGTCTGGAATGAGCTGAACTTCGAATTCTTTGAATGTGCATTGGATTTAGTTTTTCGATCATCAGACTTCGGAAAATTGCGCATCTCGGAGACGGATTCAAGTGTACGATATCGATTCGTAAGGAAAGAATCAAGGTCAGCCCACTTTGGAATAGCAGTCTTGTCAGCCAAACCTTGTTCCCAAAGCGTCAGAGTTGAGTCAGGAAGACGATTCGAACAAAGGAAAACAAATATTGGATCCCAACTTCTAACGTCGATATCGTACAGAGATAACGCAGCAATACATGAATTTATGTCGCGCTGCAATGACTTAATTGCACTCGCTGACTCGGACTTAATATCAGGAAGATTGAATAGAACTTTTAATTGGCCATTAACAAGAATTCGCTTATTTTCGAAACGATCGCACAAACCTTTCCAAGCAAGTTGAAAACCTTGATTTGTCAAAGGTGCACGTTGGACAATATCTCTAGCTTCGCCTTTAGTCTTCTGGGTCAAATGAAACAATCGCTCGACTGGACTGAGCCTAGAATTTTTTATGTACACGGCTGTGAACATATCTCGGAAAGTCGGCCATGACATATAATCCCCGTTGAAAATTTCGGTATCGCATGGGGGCAGGTTGAACGAATAATTTGAACCATGATCATGATGGATTGTAGAATTAGGACTCTGGATCGAAGGGTTCGGAGGTGAAACAGAAGGCTCTTTAGGAACTGTTTGCCTTTGGAGATCCTCAGACAACTGCGTGAGGCGAGCCAAGCACTCGCAATAAGTGACATAGGCACTATTGTATTTGGCCTGGAACGTCTCGAGCTCCGAAGCGGCATCTGCATCTTCTTCGTGTTCATCATCCTCCTCGTTCTGTTCTTCGCTAGCTCGATCGGACATAAATTGGTCATACGCTGATTTGATGCCTGCCCATAAGGATTTAACTTCCGAAATATGTATCTTTATGAATTGGGCAGACGTCAAGGGAACATTACCACCAACAACCTCGGCATTGAAGGTGACCAGACGATCAGCTTGACGAATGAAGGCTTCCAAGGACATTATCGCTCAGTAAAATTAATGAAAATTGATTTAGAACAAGAAACTAGCAAAGAATAAGCGAAGAACAGCGAGAACGGGAGCAAATAGGGTAACTTCCCAAGCAAATTTGTTCACGAATATCTAAAAAATGGTTGAAAATACGTTTTTCTTTGTATTTTCTCCTTTATACAGCGCCACCTAGAGGTAAATGAATGGACAATGGAAAAAACAATGGAAAGAACTAAAAGCAGTAGGTGAATTCCCACGAAAAACTGAAATAAATTGGAATAATATTGAAAATATTATGATTTTTGAGGTATTTTCGTATATATAAAACGCCCCCTGGCGGCGAACGAACACACTATATATTTGCACAGTCAGAAATAAATCCGCAGTGAGCAAATGTCAAAAAAATCAAAGATCACCCAGGAAATAATAATAAATAATTGAAAGAATTAAAGTTTTTAGGTGATTTAGAATTTGCAAAGCGCCCTCTAGTGGTGGAAAAACGTACTACCAATAAGCACCAGCGAAGAAAAGAATCAGAAGATGAAAATGTCCAAGAAAAACCAGAAATATTTGGATAAGTCTCGAAAAAATCAAGTTTTTCTCCGAATTTCCTTATATGGACAGCGCCCCCTAGCGGCCGTAATGTGAACTAAAAATGGGCAAGAAGAAAGTACAGCACCAACTACCTTTATATATATTCGAATAATATATTTATATATGAATGTCGCAAACAAGTTACAGTGCGACCATATGAAAGGAACGACGGTAGGGTGCACGCACACTTAAAGAGAATAGCTTTACTACTATTGAGTGAAAACACACGTAAGAGAACTCCGGTGGTTGGCTGAACGCACGAACAAACCAACAGCGGCCACTTAACGTATCATAACAATTTGTTTTGTTAACTCTTAAATAATCTTTGGTATAAATTTCTCCATTGAATCCTTATTGGGGGAATTTCGACTTTTCGTTTTATTAAGATTTATTGAGGAATGGGGTAATACCATTACCTTCCGTGTTATTATAGGAAAAACATATGAACCATCACCACGTTTCAAATCAAATATTGCATTCCAAAAACGAAATAAATCGGTTTCATCATTTTCAAAAATGTTATCAAAATCAAACAACCTTAGTTCGCGAAACTCTGAATCCAATTTTTGTTTTTCATCTTCGTTCACAAAATTTGGAAATTCTTTAAGGATATCGAAAAATGAATTATTCTTTTCATTACTAATATACGTGGGACTTATCATAGATACAATTTTAAAAATGCTTTCAAATCGAACCTTTTTAAAATTGTAATAACTTTGTATAAATTGAAACTTAAATTTAATATAACAATTTTTCCGTTCACCAATTTTCTTCTATTTGCCCGTGTCAAAAAACAACATTGTTTTGTTGCTGTCTACCCAGAGAACGGCATGAAAATTGATTTAGAACAAGAAACTAGCAAAGAATAAGCGAAGAACAGCGAGAACGGGAGGAAATAGGGTAACTTCGCAAGCAAATTTGTTCACGAATATCTAAAAAAATGGTTGAAAAATACGTTTTTCTTTGTATTTTCTCCTTTGTACAGCGCCACCTAGCGGTAAATGAATGGACAATGGATAAAACAATGGAAAGAACTGAAAGCAGTAGGTGAATTTCCACGAAAAACCGGAATAAATTGGAATAATATTGAAAATATTATGATTTTTTAGGTATTTTCGTATATATAAAGCGCCCCCTGGCGGCGAACGAACACACTATATATTTGCACAGTCAGAAATAAATCCGCATTGAGCAAATGTCAAAAAAATCAAAGATCACCCAGGAAATAATAATAAATATTTGAAAGAATTAAAGGTTTTTAGGTGATTTAGTATTTGCAGAGCGCCCTCTAGTGGTGGAAAAACGTACTACCAATAAGCACCAGCGAAGAAAAGAATCAGAAGATGAAAATGTCCAAGAAAAACCAGAAATATTTGGATAAGTCTCGAAAAAATTAAGATTTTCTCCGAATTTCCTTATATGGACAGTGCCCCCCTAGCGGCCGTAATGTGAACTAAAAAATGGGCAAGGAGAAAGTACAGCACCAACTACCTTTATATATATTCGAATAATAGATTTATATATGAATGTCGCAAACAAGTTACAGTGCGACCATATGAAAGGAACGACGGTAGGGTGCACGCACTCTTAAAAAGAATAGCTTTACTACTATTGAGTGAAAACACACGTAAGAGAACTCCGGTGGTTGGCTGAACGCACGAACAAACCAACAGCGGCCACCAAACAACAGGAAAAATAATGTAGGTATGAATGTGTGTTGAGTGAGAACAAGCAGTGCGGTAATGAACGTTGGTCGTTGGATGCAGGGCTGCCAGATGTTTTTTGGAAAAATCGTCAAAATGACGATTTTTTTTTATCAAAAATCGTCAAAAATTTAAATACGCACATTTAGATATATTTAAATATATTTTTTTATTAAAAGGAACATAAAAGAGGTATTAAATTTATTAAACACTTTTTTAAAGCTAATCAAGAAATTCATTTATTTTATAAATAAATATTTGAATAGTCATTCCGACTTTAATAAAGTCATTCATTTTGAAAAGAAATATTTGTGTTAATCATTTTCAACATGTCGGTTTTAATTAACGTATCATAACAATTTGTTTTGTTAACTCTTAAATAATCTTTGGTATAAATTTCTCCATTGAATCCTTATTGGGGGAATTTCGACTTTTCGTTTTATTAAGATTTACTTGGCTAAAAACACGCTCAACATTTGCTGAGGAATGGGGTAATACCATTACCTTCCGTACAAATTTAGTTATTATAGGAAAAACATATGAACCATCACCACGTTTCAAATCAAATATTGCATTCCAAAAACGAAATAAATCGGTTTCATCATTTTCAAAAATGTTATCAAAATCAAACAACCTTAGTTCGCGAAATTCTGAATCCAATTTTTGTTTTTCATCTTCGTTCACAAAATGTGGAAATTCTTTAAGGATATCGAAAAATGAATTATTCTTTTCATTACTAATATACGTGGGACTTATCATAGATACAATTTTAAAAATGCTTTCAAATCGAACCTTTTTAAAATTGTAATAACTTTGTATAAATTGAAACTTAAATTTAATATAACAATTTTTCCGTTCACCAATTTTCTTCTATTTGCCCGTGTCAAAAAACAACATTGTTTTGTTGCTGTCTACCCAGAGAACGGCACAGCTGATTGGTAGTTTTTCATCTATCTGGGTAAACGTAAAATGTTGTTGGCTTTGTAACAATACAAAGTATACCTCACATATGCCAAATATTCATATTCTTTTTACTTTTTCTTTCGCTTTATACATTTTTGATGTTGCCATAACAAAAAGAACCCAAATATTGCAATATTACTAAAATGACCAAAAATCGTCATTATTTGGGCAAAAATCGTCAAATCGTCATTTTTCAATTTTTGACCAAAAAATCGTCAAAATGACGATAAATCGTCAAATCTGGCAGCCCTGGTTGGATGACCGAACAGACGAACAGCCCAACAAGAAAAAATAAAAGAAATATACGTATGACGGTGTGTTATATTGAACGAGTAGTTATTGTTCTAAAGAGACGAATGTAGGCAGATCTCTAACAACAACAACTACTGTGTTAAGGAGATGTAATGATCGTAAAGAAGAAAATAACACACCAACAAACACGTATAAAAAGAATTAGTACCAATTCTCGCGGTAGAAAATAAAGAAAGGAAAAGAATAATTTGGAGCACACTGTCGCGAATAGCAAAAATTATAAATTGAAGTTTTTTGTTTTTTTAGCACTTTGAAATAAATATGAATAGGAAAATAATGCAAATTCAGATAAATAATGAAAATAATAATTTGAAAATATGTTAATTGAATATTCCACCAAATTTTTAAATGAATAAAATTACGGAAATGTGGTGTTATTGAATTACTGAAATTTACAATGCACTTATGAAACACTGTGCGTTTGAAAACAAATGAGAAACAAATTGCCGTCGGAAAAACGCACTTTAACACCACACAGAAGAATGCACCATTATAGAAATGGAAAGCACAAACTTACATTTTTTGATGAAATTGATGCAGCGAACAAATTTAATTTGTGGAATTTTGCAACAGCTATCCAATTATCCGGCTCGAAGGACCAAAATGAAAATGCCAAACTGGATTTTCTGGAAAAGCTGGGATGGTTAGTTGCTGCCGAAACGAGGAAATAATATTCTTTAATGCAGGAATAATTTCTCCTCGGAGTTGTATGAAAAAAACCAAAGAATGAAAAAACAAGGTGTTTTAGAAAGAATGTTTGCCAAATAGTGGAATTTTATTTATCGAAAATTCGGTGGATAATTTGGAAACGAACCATACCAATAACAGGGTTGTTTGATGGTTAGTACAGAAGTAAGTTTATTTACAAAAAAGAAAAAAGGAACAACCAGTGTAAAAGGAAAACATTTGCATTTAGTACCAAGAGAGAGATGCAAATTTAGACAAATGAAAGAAAAATTGAAACTAGAGAATATTGTGACCAGCGTGGTTAACCTTGGCGTTAACGCGTACTAAATTAAGTCTAGAATAATGCGTGCAAAGTTTGGTGAAAATCTGTTCAGATTTAGATATAGCTCCCATATATATTTTCGTCCAATCTTATGTAAATGGTGCACTAAAGACCCTATATATTTTTTGATTTCCACGAAATTTGGCGTAGCGTAATGAATTATGCCTTGAATGATGTGTGGAAAATTTCTTGAACATCGGTTCAGATTTTGATATAGCTCCCATATATATTTTCGCCCGATTTAATGTAAATGGTGTACCAAAGTCCCTATATATATTTCGGTTTGGGCGAAATTTTGCATTTCGTACTGAATTAAGTGTAGAATAATGTGTGTTGAGTTTCGTAAAGATCGGTTCAAATTTAGATATAGCTCCCATATATTTTCGCTACATTTAATGTTAATTTTTCATTTGGCACGAAATTTGACATAGCGTATTGAATGATGTGTGTAAAGTTTCCTGAAAATTGTCCGATTTTAAGACCCAAAGTTTGGCCGATTGCCACACAATTTTGCATAACGTATTTAGATATATATCCCATATAGTTCCGTTAGATTTTTAGTATGATCCAGGGACCCAAACTATGTCCATTAGGAACAAAACGTGCTGAAATTAATCCATCCTAATCTGTAACAAATTCCGTTGAAATCGGTTCATATTTCGATATAGCTTCTATATTTATTTTCATCCGATTTTAAGAAAATGATTTCACTTAAGTAAATGAGTTATCGTAATCGCGTGTAGAAATACAGATATAGCCCATATATATTTCAAACCGACTTCGTGTTAATTGGGCTCCAAATATTCAACGGGTGCCCGATTGATATTTGGTTTAAATCCATTTACATAATTTTGCCCCAATATAACCAACAAATGACATGTCTATGATTGATCTAAGTCGATTCACATTTAGATAAAGGTCACATAATTTAGTTCATACAATTCCATGTTAATGGCCCCTCTGTTGCGACGCATCCTTTTTAATATACCTATAGTGGTGAAGGGTATCATATATTCGGCTTACTGGTTTATATTAAAATAGTTAGCTAATTTGTTTGGTGTGTTAGGGTTATCCCCATATAGCTGTATTCATACCCTGCATAGTATGGAATTCTAAAACCATTTAGTCGATTTAGCCACATGTTGTAATCATGTTTCTATTGGAAGATATCGACATAAAAACTAGAACGTGAGGTTTGAGAATGAACTATATCGACCCGCATTTAGGCCCAGGTCCTATATAAAACATCCTACATATTTAAAATTTAGCGTGATGCACGGAATTGGGATTCAAAACTAAATTATTAGCTTGGACCTTAATTAGGCATAACCTCTTATAAAATGAAAACACCAATTATACGCGAATTCCTACACAATGTTGTCAATATTGATCCCGCTTTAGAATGCCTCTTATAAATTTGCCCTCTAAATGGAGTATTTTCAGAATTGTATACACATATTTCACCTTACTATGTCAACATTTTGGGGTTTGAGCGTTTAGAGAAAAACCCCCATTAAAATTGCTGAAATTTCTATTTGGTTTACAACAATCGATTGGTAGAATTGTAGTTATATGTATGTTCCCGATATTTTCATTTCAAAAATTGTTCAGTATTTCTATGGTGAAGGGTATTTCTAAATTCAAGTTTCTAGGATATTTTTGTTAGAGATAAAGAGCATAGTTCCCAAAACCTATTCTGGTTTACTATTATTTCGACAAAAATATACATGGAAACTATATCGAAGTCTAAATCGATTTTCTCGAAACTTACTACTCATCATTATAGATTCAATTCAGTACGCTATGCCAAATTTCGTGCAAATCGAAAGTTATATAGGTACTTTGGTGAACTATTTACCTAAAATCGGACGAAACTATATATAGGGGTTATATTTAAATCTGAACCGAATTTTTCCCAAATTCAAAAGGGTTCGTCCTTGGACCAAATAAGTGACCTATGCCAAATTTCATCCATCGGGTCATAAATGCGACCTGTTATTTGTTTACCATCCACCATAGTATGGAGGGTATATTAGTTTTGTTTTTATACCCTTCACCACACTGTGGTACAGGGTATTATTCCATTTGAAATAATCCATCGAAATAATCGTTTCCGACCCTATAAAATATATATTTTCTTGATCAGCGTACAATTCTAAGACGATTTAAGCATGTCCCTCTGTCTGCTGTAATCACTCTAGCGTCTAAACGAATTGAGATAGAGCCCCAACATTTTGCATAGAGTCGTATTTTGTCCGATGGGCTATATCGGTCCACGTTTAGGGATAGCTCCCATATAAAAGTACCCCCCAATTTTCCGTATTTTGGGGTTCTTGAGCGCGTTTTTCAAACGAATTCGCTGAAATTAGGTACTTTGAGTTCTTATTAGGTGGCAAATCTCCCCATAAAAATTATAAATATCGGTTCATTTATTCGGACAGCACCCGTATAAGGGTACCCCCAATTTTCGGTATTTTGGGTGTTTTGGTCGCATTTTTCGACCGAATTTTTTTGCGAGCACATTTTTGAATTTTCGATTTTTTTAGTATGGTTAAGAGGATACGGGTTTTCCTTAATCTTCTAAAATATACCACGCTTTCTTCTGCAAATTCTTTTAGATGATTGTTAAATATCGGTAGATTCTATTGTTAAGAGTTTTGACTTTAAAAACGTCCAAATATACTGCAGTTACAGTATATGAAAATGATAAACATTAAAAATGATGCAATTCGCGTATTTGTTGAAATCATTTGATGCGCATGCGTTTTTCGGATAAACTGAATCAATCTCTTGCAATAATTATGAATTTTTCGAGGTTTCGTTTAGCGGCCGAAGTGTGCCGCTCTTTACCATGCAAAAACCCTAAAAATGGATAAAAATCACGCAACATGCATATGATTTTTATGCGCATCCGATTTCAGTAATCTCCTATGAAAATACATAAAAGGACACCTATTTTAAAAGGATCGGTTAAGAACCGCGGATGTGCCTCCACAATCGATTTTGGATAAAATACGCATATTATTCGCGTATCGATATATTTTTGACGTATTTTCAAACAGATTCGCGAAATGATAACACAAGAATGAATGTATTTAAAATCAATTCGAAGAAAAACGCGATTATATACGCGAATTTGTCAAAATAAGTTTTTGCAGTTTTTCCCACATTCAAGTTACCTATATACGCCGTTTTATTGGGCGGAATTGAACATGGATGGGCTCATTAGAACCGGCACGTAAAAAAACTAAAATCACGCGGGGTTCCATGGAATTTGAATGGACTTTCATAATTTTAGAATCAAAAAATATGTTTTTTATAAACATTTACGCACCAAATTTTCGTCTTTGGAACTCAATTGCAAAGAAGCTACGGTGAGCACATTCATGAGATATACACTAAACGAAGCAAAATCACGAGTTCTACAATCCTATAAAAAGTTTAGTCCATTATCTGGATGCGCATCCTAATTATAAGAAAAATTAACACCAAAAATTCGGCTTCAAAATGTCAGCATCCATTTTGGGTGGATCCATTGATTATATCGAAAAATCATACATTAGAACCATATTGTCCATGGGGTATTCTGCAACTTAGTCACTGACCACTTGTGCGTGCGTTGTGTAGTTTATCCACAAATCAGGACGGAATACAAAAAAACTCATTGGCTTCAACACATTTTCACCCATTTTTTTACATTACCACCATCACAGCTTCCACGCCACTTATTATTTATTACTAATATTTTAAGATTTTGACGAGAACATTTCATTTTATAGAAATGAATTTAAATTATATGCAATATGTTCATATTTCGCGAGTTATAACCTTGCAAACCTCAGCTTCAAGGAATTTAAAAGATTTTTGTAATTTCCCATATGTTTGTAACAGGCAAAAGGAAACGAGACAGACACATGGTTCCTTTTGAGAATATGCATAGAATCACTTTTTGGATCGATTTAAGCACGAAATTTGGCACAGCGTAACAAATTAGTTCTAGAATGATGTGTGTTAAGTTTCCTGAAATCGGTGCGGATTTAGATATAGCTCCCATATATATTTTCGTCCGATTTAATGTAAATGGTGCACCAAAGTCCCTTAATATCTTTCGGTTTGCACTAAATTTGGCACAGCGTAATGAATTAGGCCTAGATGTGTGTTAAGTTTCCTGAAATCGGTTCAGATTTAGATATATCTTCTATGTCTGACCTAATGAACAATTTAGTATCGGTTGCAGAATGACGTGTTTATGGTTCCAATTTAATTTTACTGGTCCTTTAAAAATGCGACGTCTGTTAGGATTCATCTGTTGAATATACTCAAAGTGGTGAAAGGTATCATATAGTCGGCTCCGTCCGACTTTACTACTTTCCTTACTGGTTTATATTAAAATACTTATTTGATTTGTTCCGCGTTTTGTGTTTGGTTCTAAGTCTCGGTTGTAATCATTTCACCTGCAGAGGATAGCGAGATAAGAAATTAGAACGTAAGGTTTGATTAAAAACTATAGCCGCATTTAAATCTAGCCCCTTTGTGGAGGTTCCAGAAGGAGTGGACCGATATTCACCATCTTCGAATTTGAACTAGATTTGGAAGAAATAATAGGATGGTCAAAGTTTGGATGAAGTCTTAATTTTCTGAAACGGATTTGGTCCAAAGAAACCAATATTTCAATGAGGCACATTTTCTCCGTGTTAAAGTATATACACCCTCATTCGCCTGAGGCTGAGGCTCCATTAAAAATTTCTTTAATTTGTATTATGATTTACTTTATGGATTACATAATCCGTTTTTAGAAATGTCGGTATAGGTCCACTTTTTGGTATGTTCCCTATATTTTAATTTCTATTACCTGTCAGTATGTCTATGGTGGAGGGTTACCAAAGTTCGGCCCGGCCGAACTTAACGCTTTTTTACTTGTTTATATTAAAATAAATATCTGATTTGTTCCGCGTTTTGAGTTTGGTTCTAAGACACTGTTGTAATCATTTCTCCAGCGGAGGATAGCGAGATACAAAATTATAACGTAAGGCTCGATAATGAACTATAGCCGCATTTAGACCTAGCCCCTGTGTGGAGGTTCCAGAAGGAGTGGACCCCAATTCCCCATCTTTAAATTTGAACTAAGTTTGGAAGAAATAATAAGATGGGCAAAGTTTGGATGAAATCTAAAATTTTTTGAAACGGAATTGGTCCAAAGAAACATGGGGTCTAGAACCAATATTTCGATGAGGCACATTTTCGCCGTGTTAAAGTGTCCACCCTCACCCTAAAGTCCCCACCCTCATAAACCATAATACAAATTCTGATATTTGTATTATGGTTTACATAATGCCTTTTTAGAAATGTCCGTATAGGTCCACTTTTTGGTATGTCCCCTATGTTTTCATTTCAATTACCTCTCAGTATATCTATGGTGGAGTGTATCCAAAGTTCGGCCCGGCTGAACTTAACGCTTTTCCACTTGTTTACAATTTAACATGGACAGGCGGACATGCATAAATCGACTCAGAAAGTAATTCTATGCATATTCTAAAAAGGAACCATGGGTCTATCTTGTTTCCTTTTGCCTATTACAAACATATGCACAAAGACAAAGTACCATGTACCAATTATCGTATTTTTGTAAAAGGTAGAATACATCAAAATTAGAACCTTTTGTATCTCGGTACAAATGGTGTAACTCGGTACAAATGGTCGCAATTCAGTACAACATTCCTCTTTCGAAATTTGATAATTACAGTTCCAACGGACACCACACATATGCTATAGTCACATAGTATACATGAACCTGAAACATTTATATTGATACCAAAACCAAATTTACAACCAAAACAAATATATATGTATGTTAATAACATCTCCAAAGCAAATGTGTTGTGATATTATCAAATTCCTTGTGTCTCAATTTAAAATTGTTCATGTCTTTTGTATACCTAAACACTTTACATTTTGTGTGTGTTATTATAATAACATGGTGTTGTGTGTACATTTTTGCTTATGACACTCATATGCACATATATATGTACACAATTTTGCTAATTAGTGTAACAAGATTTGTTAGTGTTAGTAAAATTAGTCTCATTATGAAAATTGTTAAATATTGTCACCTAAATTAGTTACAAAGAATAATTTCCACAGCAACGTTACATTTGTCTAATAATAAATTACAGACACAAACATAATTTTCAATTACATGCAAATGTCTGATTTATGATTTTGAGGAATATACCATGCATGTGTATGCAAATCGTCACTGGGGCATGCTTGTTTAAAGTTCATATGAAAATAAGGCATTTACTGTTAGAAGGTTGTCGTTTAGATATGATAGATGCGTGTTGATTTTACTAAATTACTTTTACATATTGCAGTGAAGGGCAATGTTTAAAATCGTATAAATATTCAATTCAACGGCATTGTCATTTTAGTGAGTCCTTGGAAATGACGTTGTGAACAGGTTAAATATTTTTCTTTAATAGTTGGGTATTACAACTGTTACACTGTGTTACAGAGTGTTATGACAATAAAAATACCTAAAATGGGACTGCACATTAATGTGTAGGCTCTATCAAAACATCAGTCTAAGGATATAAAAAGAGGCATTTATCATCGAATATCTACATAAAATCCCATTATTAAAAAGGCTTGGAAACATGGACCCCTGAACCACAGTTGTTGAATGATACCAAAAAATTTGGTTATTTATCTATTTATATAATCCTAACATTGTAAATTAATTTAAAGCAAATATCAATCGGACACCCGTTGATTATTTGGATAAATATCTGATAAACATGAGAAGTTTGGTGCACCATTTACTTATATCGAAATATATATAAAAGCCGAAATTTAATCGAAACTTTTCACAGGTTAGGTTATAAAAATTTCAGTATGTTTTGTGCATATCGGCCACATTTCGAATTCTGTGTGCATCATTTACTTAAAATCGGGAGAAAATATATATGGTAGCTCTATCCAAATTTGAACCGATTTCAACAAAACTTTCCACATTAACTTCAGTATGTTGTGCAAAATGTTATGTCAATCGGCCTAACGTTGGGTCTTTGGTGTACCATTTAACTAAAATCGGACGAAACTATATATGGGAGATATATCTAAATCGGAAACGATTCCTACAAAATTTTGCAAACGTTAGGCAATATAAATTTCAGTACATTGTGCAAAATTTTGTAGAAAACGGCCTGAATTTGGGTCTTTTGTGCACCTTTTACTTAAAATCGAATGAAACTATATCTAGGAGCTATATCTAAATCTGAACCGATTTCAACAAAACTTGCCACACATTATGTAATAGTATCTTCAGTACGTTGTGCAAAATTTTGTGCCAATCGGACCCACCTGGGGAGTTTGTGTAGAATTTATATCTATCTTCTAAGTTACACTAACTTCATTTTGCAAAATTTTGTGTCAATTTTGTGTAAAATCTGACGAAAATATATATGTAGAAGCTATATCTAACTCTGAACAGGTTTCAACGAGACTTACCAGAGATTAATTTATATTATGTAATAGTATCTTCAGAAAGATATATAGGCAGAAAGATATATAGGTACTTTGATGCTTGATTTACCTCAAATCGGAAGAAAATTTATATGGGAGCTATATTTAAATCTGAAATTTTCTTGAACCGATTTTCCAAATTTCGAAACTTGACGATCTATGGTGTACCTTTTACATAAAATGGGACTGAAGTATATATGCGAGTTATATTTAAATTTGAACCGATTTAAAATATAACAAAAAATATTCTATACTAAATTCCATGCCCGCTGCTAACTTTCGAAAATATAGAATTAACACGTTTAAAGACGGAGACTGGGATACGATATTCTAAGATACATCTTTAATTTGCTTTAAAAAATACCATTTTGTGAAGGTGGTAACAGATGGAGTTGATCGATAACAACAATAACAACAAGTTCAGTAATGCCGCTAACCGCCTTCACTTCATTTACATGGGTTATTGATAAAAATTATTGACATCATAATTTTTGAATTTTTGTCAGTTTGGACATTTAACACAATTTTGTAGCGTTAAATCCAGGATTTGCCTAATTTTAAAATTTAAATTACAATATATTGCAGCTGCATACATGTTGCTTGCTAATTTATCATAGCTATATGTTATTCACATTTAACGTTGATAACATTAGTAGAGCAGCGAAGTGCCACGGGTCCAGCTAGTATAAGTATAAGCTTTTTAATAACCTATAGCTCTTATACATTATTCAATTCAATCAAATGGACCCCCAGTCTGTCCAATGGACATGAAATTTCGCATAGACTTCAGAATGCCATGTGTATGGATTGATTAGAATAGGTTCATATATCAACATAGCTCATATATTTAATTTCTACGATACGACTACTATTTGTTACGATTGGAGAAAATCTGTACATATATATTTCTGTATTTTCCAAAAAAAAAAAAAAAACAGTAAGGAAAGTCGTACAGTCGGAAGGGGCCGACTATATGATACCCTTCACCACTATGGTGAAGGGTATCATATAGTACATAAAATTGGATGAAAAAAAATGTGATATTTATCTAAATATGAATCTACCTAGATCTATCCATAAAGTATGTCAATCGACTTCAAACTAATATAAATAGGTCATCCGTTGGGCTATGTCTGCACTTCTAGAAAACGCAACTACGTAATTCTATGCTCAATTTTGTAAGTTGTGCAAAATTTGATGTCAATCTGACTAACATGAGGTGTTTGATGCCCAATTTACTTGAAATCTGGCGAAAATATATATGGAAGCTCTATCCAAATATTGAGCGATTTCAAACAAACTTGTCACAGGTTAGGTTATACTAATTTCAGAACGTTTTGCTCCTATTGGTTCCTTAGTACGTCAATTACTTAAAATCAATCTATAATATAAAATCAATCTATAATAAAAGGGCTATATCTAAATCTGGACCGATTTTCAGGAAACTTGGCAGACATCATTCTAGACTCAATTAAGTACGTTATGCCAAATTTCGTGCAAATCGAAGGATATATAGGGACTTTGGTGCACCATTTACATGAAATCGGACGAAACTATATATGGGAGCTATATCTAAATCTTGACCTATTTTCACGAAACTTGGCAGACATCATTCTAGACTCAATTCAGTACGTAATGCCAAATTTCGTGCAAATCAAAAGATATATAGGGACTTTGGGAACCATTTACATGAAATCGGACGAAACTATATATGGGAGCTATATCTAAATCTGGACCGATTTTCACGAAACTTGGCAGACATCATTCTAGACCTAAATGATTAGGCTGTACCAAATTTCGTGCAAATCGAAAGATATATAGGGACTTTGGGGCACCATTTACATGAAATCGGACGAAACTATATATGGGAGCTATATCTAAATCTGGACCGATTTTTTCCAAACTTGGCATACATCACCCTAGGCTTAATTCAGCACGTTATACCAAATTTCATGCAAATCAAAAGATATATAGGGACTTTGGGGCACCATTTACATGAAATCGGACGAAACTATATATGGGAGCTATATCTAAATCTGGACCGATTTTCACGAAACTTGGCAGACATCATTCTAGACCTAAATGATTAGGCTGTACCAAATTTCGTGCAAATCGAAAGATATATAGGGACCGTTTACATTAAATCGGTTAAATACAGTGGTGGACACAGAATTAAATCATTTACTGTGACAAACATTTTATGATCAGCCCTCGATTCGTTTGAAGTATTTTTGAAAATTTTTTAATTCAGAACACTTCGATATACTGCACTTAAAAGATTTAGTGTGAAAATAGAAAATTATTGCATGCAATTTTTCCATAAATAACGGTTTTTATAAAAATACCTCGACTTTGAAGTGGCCATTTCATTAAAACATTGTGTGATTTTTTGCTTTACTGTATTTTTTTGAAAATATTTTTAAAAAAGCTCATTAATTTAGTTCAATTATGCAAACTAAGCACTGATAGAATCATTACAGATAAAAATATCTAATAAAATCTGTAAAATCTATCAAAACTGCAAAAATTGTATACAGTACACCTAACATTCAGAAAACACCCTTATTATAGAAAATTATTATAGAAAATACCAATCGATATTTTCTCACATACTGCAAAAATATTCCGGCCTTCTTTAGTAAAGGCTATTGAAATTGAATCGTTCCTTTAGGTTAATTCCAATTTTTTGAGTTTTAATTTCAAATATTTATTCATTTTGAAAATTATTAATTGTTTTTTTTTTACTAATTCTAGCAATTTCTAGTGCATTCGGACCTTTATTTTCTATAATAAGGATGTTTTCTGAATGTTAGGTGTACTGTACAAATTTTTTGGCAATTTTGATAGATTTTACAGATTTTTTCATATATTTTTATCAGTAAATGATTCTATCAGTGCTTAGTTTACATAATTGAAATAAATTAATGAGCTTTTTTAAAAATATTTTCAAAAAAATACAGTAAAGTAAAAAATCACACAATGTTTTAATGAAATGGCCACTTCAAAATCGATGTATTTTTATAAAAGCCGTTATTTATGGAAAATTGCATACAATAATTTTCTATTTTCGCACTAAATCTTTTAAGTGCAGCATATCGAAGTGTTCTGAATTAAAAAATTTTCAAAAATACTTCAAACGAATCGAGGGCTGATCAAAAAATGTTTACCACAGTAAATGTTTTAATTCTGTGACCACCACTGTATATATGGTAGCTATATCTAAATCTGAACCGATTTTTCCCAATTTCAATGGGGTTCGTCCTTGGGCCGAATAAGTGACCTATGCCAAATTTTATCCAATTCGGATCATAAATGCGACCTGTACTTTGTTTACAATTTAACATGGACAGACAGACAGACGGACATGCGTAAATCGACTCAAAAATGATTCTTTGCCTATTCTCAAAAGAAACCATGTGCCTATCTCGTTTCCTTTTGCCTGTTACAAACATATGCACAAAGACATAATACCCTGTACCACAGTTTGGTGAAGGGTATAAAAACATAGGAGATCCCTTGTTTGTTAATTACACAGTTCTCATTTCGCCAAAATGTTGTATGACTTAAGCTTAAAGGAAAGTTATACATACAAAGCAATGAGATATTGTATACCTTATCATTAATTAAAAGAAACAAATATTTTTGATTTTGTGTTGGCTTAAACAACAGCAACAACAACACTGTGGCTTTCAAACTCACACAAAAACAAAAAAACTATTAACATATTAACATATTTTCACAGTCGATTTTTGAGTACATTTGTGGTAACATAGGGTACTTAATTTTTTGATAGGGGCAGGGGAACCAGTAGCCCCCATACAAATTGCCCCTTTTTTAGATCAGAATTTGCCATTATAGCAAAGAATTGGAATTGGCAATTATAGCAAAGTGTTAGTAAATATACAAACCACAGATGTTTACTAAGTTCACAAACCACCATTATGTAGGTGCTGCCAATTTCCAATTTGTTTTTAGGAAAATGATAAAGTTGGAAATATCAGAATCAAAAAAGTGGTACTGATGTCAGAATACGTGTGGACTGTATACACTACTTAGTACTGTACACATAACTGATGACAGTATTCGTACAATTCGAGTACGAAGCGATTTAAATAATTTGTACTGTATACACTAATTAATACTGTACACACATTTGCCCTCTTTATGCCTTCACCTCACTGTGGTTCAGGGTATTACTGCTTTGTGCATATGTTTGTAACAGGCAAAAGAAATCGAGATAGACCCATGGCCCCTTTTGAGAATAAGCATAGAATAACATTCTGAGTCGATTTATGCATGTCCGTCCGTCTGTTGATGTTAATTTGTAAACTAAGTACAAGTCGCATTTATAATCCGATTTGGATGTTGTTTGGTACAGCTCATTTATTTGGCCAAGGACCCTATTGAAATTGGAGAAAATCGGTTCAGATTTAGATATAGCTCCCATATATATTCGTCCGATTTAAGGTAAATTGTGCGAAAGAGTCCCTATATATCATTAGATTTGCACGAAATTCGACATAGCGTACTGAATTAAGTGTAGAATGATGTGCGCTAAGTTTGGTGAAAATCGGTTGAGATTTAGATATAGCTCCCATATATATTCGTCCGATTTAATGTAAATGGTGCACCAGAGCCCCTGAAAATCATTCGATTTGCACGAATTTTGGCATAGCGCACTGAATTAAGTCTAGAATAAAGTGCTCAAAGTTTCGTGAAAATCGGTTCAGATTTGGATATAGCTCTCATATATAGTTTCGACCGATTTTAGGTAAATGGTGCACCATAGTTGCACGAAATTTGGCAAAGCGTACTGAAGTAAGCCTACAATTATGTGTGCTAAGTTTCGCGTAATCGGTTCAGATTTAGATATAGCTCCCATTTATATTTTCGTTCGAGTTTGCGTTAATGTAGCACACAAGCCCTTTATATTTTTCGATTAAGACGAATTTTGACATAGCGTACCGAATTAAGTCTAAAATGATGTGTGATAATTTTCGTGAAAATCGGTTAAGATTTTCATATATGTCATTTAAATATTTTCGTCCGATTTTAAGTAAATGGTGCAGTAAGGACCCATAGCTAGGCCGATAGACACAACCTACCGATGTTAATATTAATTAATATGTGGCAAGTTTCGTTGAAATCGGTTCAGGTTTAGATATAGCTTCATAGCTTCCATACATAATTTCGACCTACTCATGTTGATTGTACACGAAATAATCAGTGGGTGTCTGATTGAGATTAAATTTTAAACAGTACAGCATACGAAATAGAGTGTGTCAAGTTTGCTTTAAATCGATTTGCAGAATGACATGTGTAGGGATTGATGTTAGTCGGTTTACATATAGATAAAGATCACATATTTAAGTTCGTTCAATTTCACGTCAATGTTCCTTCGAAAGGGCGACGTCTGTTAGGATGCATATACAACATGAGCATGGTACGATCATTGCATTTGAATCTATATGTATATAGAAAATATATTGTTTGTGGACTCAAAAACACTTAACAGATTTTAATTAAATGTGTACATATGTACATTTGCTATGTGCAGTGTTGCCAAAACTTTGTCATTAAAATATGCTAGATTTTGTTTAAAAAATGCTAGAAAGTGCTAAAAAATTTTAAAAAGTGCCAAATAAAAGTGCTAAAAAGTTTATCGAAGGAATTTCGCTTATAGCTAATAATAAAATCTGTATTTCTTAAAATTTGCTTGCAAAACCTAGAAATATTCACCTGATATCCTATTTATTCATAATCAGAATAAAAATCTTTGAAATTCTAATATTTCTAGGATGGTATTGAAAATGGGATATATGTGTCCTTT
>NW_026878584.1:0-23864 GCF_032173495.1 Musca vetustissima | reverse complement strand
TTCACCGTGTCAATGTTTATACACCCTCATCAGCCATAAGGCTGAGGGTAATTGAAATTTGTATAATGGTTTACATAATCGGTCTTTGGAATGTCGGTATAGGTGCACTTTTTGATATTTTCCCTATATTTTAATTACAAGTACCTGTCAGAATATCTATGGCGTTAAGTTCGGCCGGGCCGAGCTGTTTCACTTGTTTATAATTTATGATAGGCGTTTATTTCTTAAAAAATATTTTTTGTATTTTATGATAAGTGTAGATTTCTTAGAAAATATTTTTTATAATTTATGTTAAAATTGGATTTTTCAAAAATTATTTTTTATAATGAATACAATTTTCATATTTCTTCTATTTAATTGTTCTAGTGGAAGTCGTCGTGGAAGCGGCATCCAGGGCCCACCACTAACAGATCATCGAGGCAGCATTCACAATCTACAATTGGATCTTATGGATGGTATTTTACATGCTCGCAAATCACGTTCTGGAAGTGGTGTTTGGCAAGCGCCAATACTGAAAGAAACCGAAAGTAATGTTCCCGTTCAGACATAAATTAAAAGCACAATCGTCGTCTAGTTTTTATCTACTCTAACAACATAGCCTTCTTCTACCCTCAGCAGAAAATATTTTTGTTAATATAAAAAAAAAACTCATTTTACAAACGACATTTATTGGATTAACTTCGAATTGTTGCTACGAAATAATTTGTGCCAATACCAAATAATACACAGAAAAAAGTTAATGTCCCTTTTTTTTTTCTTTTGTGCAACAAATTAAAAGGAACAACAACATCTACAATAAATAACGAATAATAAAGCACAAGTTACCTCCCAATTAGAAAGAAGGAGAATGTCTCCCCGAAAAAAGTAATGGATGTTAATTTGGTTACGACAACAGGAAACGGAAATTGTCCAACGTTCTATCCGCCCCTTTTTACTTCGGATTTATGTTCAACATTTTCTACGGTTAACCTTGACAAAACTCAATATTAAACATTTTTACAAAACGGAAGCGGTAAGTGAATTTCATTATTTTTTTACTTTATTTTTAATTACATTTCATTGTTATAATTTAGCTGAATAAGTTTTGCATTATAAAATAATGTGTAAAGATAGATATAGTGGTGTTCATTATTTTATGACATTTTCTATACATTAAATGTCCTTGCAATTATGCGTATAAGGCATCAGCAAAATATATTTCTATTAAATATATATAATATATTTAATAGAAATTGTAAAATACGCAATATGTACACTGTGGGTAAAACGTATGTGGTCACATTCATAGAATTTATGATTAATATATCGAATTTAATTATTTAAATTTAATTATATGTTATATTGGAACCAATAAGAAAACGATAATAGTCCGACGACTATTTCATACCCTATACCAGTTCTTATTGTAAACTACAATAATATACAGTGCCTTAAAAATAGACACAAGCTTAACAGAGGTGGAATTTTATAGATATGTACAAGAGACACAATGGACAATTTTTTCCTGACTGCTACGTAGACCAATTTTAATCCCTAGCATTACCAAAACTGACTTTTGTGTGAAACATGGCAAACTTTGCATTCTATGACGTTTATATTTACTCATGAAGGACATAGACCGTTAAATTTGACAGTACCACATTAGAAGGCGAAAATGGCGCGTTGATCATTTTGAAATTTTACATCAGTTCCAGTTTAATCAGAGTCGACGCCTATAGTTTTCGGGCATGCCAATAAGCGAAAACTTTATTTTTTGTCAGGTCATCACTACTATAAGCCGAACATCAAACAAGGACAGAGGAAGTGAATGGGGTCTTGATAATTAAAATGGTAAGACTGTTGTGTGAAAAATAAAATTTGAGTCCTAAGGCGTAAATGTTACCTGCCCAAATTACCGATATTTGAGATGTATCGTTATACGAGGTAAATATTTGTCGATGTCGCGAATCAAATAAAAAAAATAATATAAAATCCATCTTGTAATGGAGGGTATAATTAAAGACACTCAGCTTGCTGTGGTCGTCAACGTTCCCAAAAATTATCCGGCACAATTGTGTGTAGAAACATTTTTGTGAAGAATTTTTTATTCAACAAGAATCTGGAATGCGATACTACACCCATTACAGTGTGGCTAAAGCCCTTTAAATTCCGAAAATATTTTTCACATTCCAAGAGCCCGGAATGCCAATGTACAGTGATTTTGGTGGGAAAATGTGGATTAAAACTTTAAAATATCAGTGGCAAATCATAGCACATTCATTTGGACAATGCGGCTCAAACATTCACACCGGGCAGTACCGATGTAAGAAGCTATAAATAAACCAGTAAGGAAAGTAGTACCCTTCACCACTTTGTGTATATATTGTACATATGTATCCTTACAATTGCATGTCAATGTTCCCACGAAGGATCATATTCATGCCTTGATACACACTATTTGGTACGTCGCACTGTTACAAAAATAATCTCAATCAGACACCCGTTCGAAATACATATGGGAGCTAGCTACATCTGCAAACAAAACGCAATAATGCCATTGAAGTCCAACCGAAATCTGAATCGATTTTCCCGAAACTTACCAAACAGCATTCTAGACTCAATTCAGTACGCTATGCCAAATTTCTTGCAAATCGAAGGATATATTGGGACTTTACCTTAAATCGGACAGAAATATATATGGGAGCTATATGTAAATCTTAACCGATTTTCACGAAACTAACCGCACAACATTCTAGGCATAATTCAGTACGATGTGCTAAATTTCGTGCAAATCGAAAGATATTTAAGGACTTTGGTGCACCATTCACCTTAAATCGGGTTCGTCCTTGGGCCAAATAAATGAGATGTGCTAAATTTCATCCAATTCGAATTATTAATGCGACCTGTACTTTGTTAACAATTTAACATGGACAGTCAGACAGACGTGATTCTAAGCATATTCTCAAAAGGAACCATGTGTCTATCTCGTTTCCTTTTGCCTGTTACAAACATATGCATAAAAACATTAAAGCTTGTACCACAGTGAGGTGAAGGGTATAAAGATGTGAACCGATATATGTAATCGTACCCAAAGGAGGATATACGTAGAATATACTTTGTTCATATGTAAACAAAGTGCAGGTCGCATTTATGATCCGAATGAGAGAATATTTGGCAAATATCGTTTGTTTCACCTAAGTACGAATGGTGAAATCAGATTAAAATCGTCAGTTTTCACAATAGTCCACCAAAGTCCCAATGATGAGATGAACCGAATTGAGTCCAAAGCAAGGCCGAACTTTGGATAACCTTCACCATAGGTATACTGAAGGGTACATGGGATGAAAATATAAGGAATATACCAAAAAGTGGACATATACCGACAATTCTACAAATTTCAGCAAGTTTTAATATAAATTTTTCCTAAAACCTGAAACCCCCAAAACGTTGACCGATATTGATAACGCATGGTAGATTAGAACATGTGTATAAAATCCTGTATATAAATGTTGCAAAGTTACATGAGGCTATGCCTAAGGAGGGACCAATATTGATTACATAGCTAGGAATTAACGAATATTTGGTGTTATCATTATATGAGGGGCTATGCCTAATTAATGACCTATATTGCTCAACTTCGAACCCAATATTTTAGTTCTTTATCTCAATACTATCATTCAATAGGTATCATTATATGGCGGAGATACCTAAATGCTGACCGATATATTTCATCATCGTCAGGTTCAGGTTTTTATAGTGATATCCTTAGAAGACGAAATGATTACAAAAGATAGGTAAATCGTCTTAGAATTCCACACTTTGCAGGGAAAAAACTTACATTTTCGAGTAACGAATATCCGTACTATGGTAGAATACATCGATATGGGGGCGATATATAAAGCTGTATTGGTAATTTTCTGTTGTGAACCAGAAACATTTTATACATCTTAAATTGATAGAGAAAGTCCTTCAAAATTCACATAGCCCTATGTATGATCTATAAATCGACGCCTCCGAAGAATAGTATGCTAAGTCTGAAAAGTGAGTTTTTCAGCAGAAGCTTTCAAAGTATGGAAGTTTCTTAAATCTTACGTGCCATGCTAAGTAAATTTTTGCTTATAACTTTGGTTTGGATTGGCCGATGATTACCAAAATTTTAGAGAATTTAAATTAAGGACCTAGTATCTAAAAACGTAAAGAACTTTAAAACATGCTAAGTCGACTTAGCATACTATGGTTCGGAGGCGTCGAAATAATATTGAAATTGTTAGTTATGTCTTATTTATCCACTGACTAATCGTTAAATATTCCACTTATCCTATAAATAAATATTTGAAATATTACATTTAAAATATCAATTATATTTTTTGTTTCTTTATTTCAGCTCAAAACAACCACCTCTACAACCAAAAACAATTTATTCAGGATATATTTTTAAAACTACATAACATATTAAATAATATTTATTGTTTATGATTTTATATTTTTGGTAAGGAATTGAATATGTACTCTTTTTATAGAATGTATGTTTTCGAAAAAATAAACACTTAAAAATAATTAAAATATACTATAAGACATACATTTAAATGTAATAGTTATTAAAGCAGCAAACAATTTAACTGTGTAGAAAAAATTCCAAAGTTTTGTGAATGTTAAAATGAAAAGAAAAAATAATAATTAAAATAATTTCATTACTAGACTATAAGTTTATTTATTAATAATTAAAACACACGTAACAAGAGAACAAAGGCAAAAATTACAAAAGGTATTACTGTTAAAGAAATTAATATATAAAATAATTATTACACAAATAATTTAAGAGCAATATATAAATATATAAACAAGTGAATAACACAAAATATTTGTATTATTATTTACCATAAACATTTTTAAATTAATAACGAAAACCCCATACGAATAAAATGTGTGTAGCATGAATTTATGTGGAAAAAAATATAAAAGTATTTTATGATTTTATTTATAACCGACACAATTAATTCATGTGTGAAATAATGTATATTTTAATGTATTTGAAAATTCATATTACCTGCAAGTTTGCAATACT
Source organism: Musca vetustissima (assembly GCF_032173495.1). Lineage (NCBI taxonomy): Eukaryota > Metazoa > Arthropoda > Insecta > Diptera > Muscidae > Musca > Musca vetustissima. The sequence continues at coordinate 18,820 of NW_026878584.1, read as the reverse complement.
TAATTTCAAAGCATTGCTGGATTTGGAATTGTTTATAATGTTCCGAGAAACACTCGAATATTGGTAGAAATATTAAATATCAAACATATCTGAGATTTTTCATAATTACAAATCCATCAAATTTGCTTTTCAAAAATGCCTCATGATATTTCCAATTAACTTTTATAATTTAAAATTGAAAAAATGCTAACATCTTTATACTATACACAAACTAATCTACCAAAAATAATGAAATTTCCAAGTGACAACAATCATTGTAAATTAAATTAAGTTAGAAATGAAAACTATGAAAAACTAAATCAAACCCAGAACCACCAAAAAATGGAACTACAAATATGAATAACAACCAAAGATAATATACGCATCAACAACAAATACAGGGTGTATAACAAACACACACACATACAAATAGATCTATCAAAAACCTCCCAACTCAAATCCCACTGATTATTATAACTAAAAAAAATATTTTAAATAACTAAAAAATAAAATACAAGAACAATATTTATTATATATAGAACATAATTGTATAAAATAATTATAACGAAGAAGAAAATAAACACCAACAACAAATACGTACATAGAGAAACATGTACAAGGACATATGAAAATGCATAGTGTAGCACATATGTATGTATTTACTTCTTACACACAATAACATACACACACATAGAGAACATTATCCGATGATGACGATGGTAATGATGACCCAAAAGGATAATAAATTAAAAAGAAAACACACACTCACATGATTTTTCTCTTCATGTTTTGAATGTTTAGAATGAATGCCTTAAGTACTACATAACATAACGTAATACGAATAATAGTAATATGTAACCAAAAATTAATTCCGGAATTTATTTATATAAACAAGTAAATATTAGAAAAGGAATTTCACATGACCACACATACCAAAGCATGTCGATAAAACAATTAAATGAACATCAAGGATGTCTTCAGTGGCATATTGTCGTTGTCCTTTGGCTTTATGCTCACTCAAGGATAAAATTGATTGCAAATTAATGTATTATCGGAAACGTTATAAATTGAAGGGTGACAGTGGGAGAATAATATTTAGAAAACAAATATATATTTTTATTTCCACGCAAATTTTGAAAAGAATAAATATTTTGTTGGCTTATCTTTTCCAAAACAAACCAGTAAGAAAAGTAGTAAAGTCGGACTGTATCCCAACAGACGACGCGTTTTGTTATACATCTATATCTGAACCGATTTCAGGGAATCTTGCCAGAAACTAATTTATATAACATCAGTACGATGTGTCAATCGACCTAGCTATGGATCTTTTCACGAAACTTAGCAACATCATTCTTGACTTAGTTCAGTACCCTTTGCCAAAATTCGTGCAAATCGAAAGATATATAGGGTCTTTGGTGCACCAATTACTTTAAATCGTATGATAATACATATGGGAGCTATATATAAATCTGAACCGATTTTCACGAAACTTGGCAGACATTAGTCTCGATCTTATTCATAAGTCTGCGCCAAATTTTGTGCACATCAAAAGATGTCCAGGGACTTAAGTGGACTATTTACCTAAAATCGGGCGAAGCTATATATGGGAACTATATCTTAATCTGAACCGATTTACACGAAATTTTGCACACATCATTCTATGCTTAATTTAGTAAGTTATGCCAAATTTCGTGCAAATCGAATGATATAGGGACTTTGGTACACAATTTACCTTAAATCGGACGAATATATATATGGGAGCTATATCGAAATCTGAACGTGGCAAACATCATTCGTGACCTTATTCATTACGCTGTGCCAAATTTCGTGCAAATCGAAAGTTATATAGGGACTTTGGTGCACCATTTACCTTAAATCGGACGAAAATATATATGGGAGCTATATCTAAATCTGAACCAATTTTTCCCAATTTCAATAGGGTTCGTCCTTGGGCCAAACAAATGAGCTGTGAAAAATTTCATCCAATTCGGATCATTAATGCGACCTGTACTTTGTTTACAATTTAACATGGACAGACAGACAGACGGACGGACATAAATCGACTTAGAAAGTGATTCTATGCATATTCTTAAAAGGAACCATGGGTCTATCTCGATTCTTTTTGCCTGTTACAAACATACGCACAAAGACATAATACCCTGTACTACAGTGTGGTGAAGGGTATAAAAATCTGACCTCAGCGACTGGGAAATGATTCTATAGAAAAAAAAACGGACATTAATGAGTGAGAATTTTTTTGTAACCTCGAGATTCTTTCTATAGAAAAAGTTAGTGAGGAACTATAAAAATCAACCCTTCAAAATTGGGTCAATCGTCAGTGACTGTGGAATGTTTTTCTATAAAAACTTATCAGACCTCAATGAGAGTTTATTTTTTTGGTAGTGTTGGCGGTTTATTTGGGATACCATTTGTATTTAGTTTTTGCAAAATAGTCAGGCTGAATCCTAGTTTGTTGTTTAAAAAAAATACATGGTAATCAGTGACCACGAATTAAGATTTCTTAAGTCAAATTCTCCCTGAGATTTTTTCATATAAAATAAAACGCAATCCCCAGAGCTCTGCTACCGACAATTTTCTATTGAAAAAATATCTTATTTCTGTGAAATACTATTAATACCCAACACAACTATTTATGTTGTCAGTTTATTATAGCTTTGTGCAGCACCAAGAGTTTGTAACACCGCCAAATATTGGTCCTAGACCCACCTTTAAGTATACTCATCGTCATGTCTCGACTAGCTGATGAAACGGACCAAAAACTTTATTATTGTCAGATTTTCTGGTCGCTCCCGAGGCCGCAATTATGGCCCAAACATTGCAATTTTTTACATGGAGGAGGGAATCGGGCCAAAGAATAAGCATAAGCAATGTTTGGTTCCAGTCGGACATCCCATTTGGTTGATATCGGATTTATAAATACTGCAAATTTTAACCCTTTGGAGAGGAGGTAGTAGAAGCAGTGCATCAATGGCTCATCTTCGGACTTGACGTAGGCTTGGTAAAAATAATAGATTGTAAAATGTTTGATTCAAATCGGATAGTCCGTTTGCATGATATTATAACATATTTTTTTGCAAAATTTTGACTAAAATTCCCCCTCATCGAATTTTAACTAAGTTTGGAAGAAATATTACGATGTGCAAACCTTGGATGAAATCGGTTTCTACCTTCGTGCGCACCAGCAGACCAGAAAACGGACGGACAACTATTGTAAATTGGCTCCAAATTGTCCGAAACGGATATGGTCCAAAGAATATTTCGACGTGGCACATTTTTGCCGTACCCTCAAGGCTAGGGTATAAAATCTACACCTCGAAATTTTCGTCTTGAACCCAATGTTGGTCTGTTAAAACAAAATTACTATTCTTACGATGTTTGGTATTGAAAGTGAGGTATACCCATCCAAGTTTTGGCATAAACCCATATAATGGTACCTACCATGGTACCAAGTATCGCGGTAGACCTCATATAAAGGAACCAGCCTTTATTATTTATTTTGGCATTGTTTTTAAACCGAATTGTCCATAATTTGATATTCTGGGTGTCAAGTCGTCTCAGAAATTTATCAATATCGGTTTAAGTTTTGTTTTTATGCATTTTTAGGGGGAAGGGTTATTCATGTAAATGTTTTTTATTATTTTCTCTTTCGAGATGAGCTACATGATCGGAGTTGCAATGGAAAGGAAAGCCAGAGAGATACTACATCCCACCACTATGCGACGCGTTTCGCCGTTGGTTAAGCGGCTCATCAGGCATATTGGGCAATGTGGCTTACAAATGTCTTTCCTTGATAAGTTGTATTTATGTCGACTATTGTTGCGAAATCGCATCTACGAATTAAATTCAACCGATTCAAAGTGCGGACATTTGGCATCACACCAGAACATTCCTTTTCGGAGCAGTTTTTTTCTTGAAGTGACGGACTTTTTTTCCATACAGACTACAATATTTTTCTTCAATGGTATGCAACTGCATATTGTGCAACCTTAGGAAGATAAGGAGGTGGCTTTGAACGCTAAGGCGCCGGACATCAACAGATGCCATGGGAACCAGGGTTCAAATCCCAGTCGGGCTCAAGCTGAATTTTTGAGTTTTGTTTTTATGCCTTTTTAGGGGGAAGGATCATTCATGTAAATGTTTTTTATTAAATTTCTCTTTCGATATGAGCTACATGATCTAGTCTCTTATAAGGATACCACCAATTATTCGGTATTTTGGGAATTTTGGCCACATTTTTCAACAGAATGAGATCTTATGTGATATTATGGTTTCTCATCGGGCATCAAATATCCCTATTAGAAATTATCTTCATCGGTCCCCGTTTTGCAATACAGCCAATACAACGTTACCCAAAATTTTCGGTATTTGACGAGGAATCATATAAGTCCATGTTTTTACATGGCCTCATATAAAGGTCACGCAATGTCTTCGGTATTTTCATGTTCCTATATCATTTTCCTACCTGAGTGTGTGTAGTTTGGTATTTCGCTTTCTCCCGGAAAAATTTACAAATGTATAAGCCACATATTCAAAGTTCGGTTAGTGTTGTGTATTTTGAATATTCTGCTCATGTTGGAAGGTGTAAAAAGATCAACCGGACCGAACTTGACGGTAAAAAATCAGTCTTTGATGGCTGAGGATAGCCTGCATATAACGGTATCGCTCCTTTCTCGGTATTTGGAAGGTTCAAATTAGGTACTCCATGGGGCATTATAAACGTCATTGAGTGCCGAGTCGTGGCTATACGACGGATGACCCTTGGCTGTAAAATCGTCTTACCAAAAATTATCAATATCTGCCCTTGTACTGTATAGTTTTCTTAAAAAATTTCAAACATTCTTGAAATGACAAATGGCTTGCTTTGACCACGTATCCTAAATTTGTATAGTGCATTAATATGCTCCAAATGGATTCCCGTAGTGGTTTTAACACACCAATTTCTGCTTAAACTGATTGTAATTAAGATTCATCAAAGTCGGCGCCCAGGTAAGCTATGCCTACAGCCGAATCATACAAAATAAAATGTTCCCTGAAAAAAAATGAATATACGGAAAACGTATCAATAGATAACTTATCAATGTAATTTCAAACAAAAGTTCGTGGAACTACTTTGTATTGGATTTTTCTTATTCCAGATTAGTTGTAGATTGTTTTCAAGTAATTTCAAATTCTGCGAAAATTGCCAACACTGTGCACCTTAACACATCACAATGCTTATTGGTGTGTGTATTACATGTGAAATATTAAATTACAAAGGACATGAATTATATATTAAATTGTTACGTAATTCGTTATCAAATAAAATGTTTTTTTAATTCGTAAAAATAATTATATGTTCAAATTTGAAATAAATTGTAAATTATTAAAAAAGAAAGACAAAAAACACTAAAAGTAGTAATAAGATATTTTTGTGCACAACAGCAGCATTTCTTCTTTGAATTAAAAAATTAATAAAAGAAGCATTAAAATGAGATGTACCACGTACCTTGTATCCCAAAACAAAGCGAATAAGAGAAACAAAAACAATTTATTCGATTCGTAAAAAATATTATTGGTTAATTGTAATTACAAGTTCAGCTGGTTTGTTGGACACTAAAATTAGAAATGATGTTTACGTTAGTAATAAAATAATAATACATAATACTAAACTCAACAAATAAACGAAAGTAATTTCAATTAGAACAAAAGAAAACTAAAGCAAATATAATACTTAGAGTTAGTTAATAATTGAGCCCCACAAGCAAAACCAAAAAAAAAAAATATTTAAGTAATGGCGTTAAAGTCTAAAATTAAGAGTTAAGAAAAAATTACAAAACAAAAATGCAACAAATAAAAAAAAAAACATACGTTAGTTTACTTCCTTAAATTAAAACCCCAAATTTATTAATTATTATTCTTAGAAGGTGAAAAAAATAATAAAAACCATTACATTTAATTTAAAAATTATATTCGTATTTTCTTTATTTATTTTATAAGACTATCAGAACAAATGCCAGGAAGGTTACAACATTGCATTTTACCAACAACGTGTAATATTTTAGTAAACTCGTATATCCCAAAGGACTCGGTTGTGTGTAAAACGTGCAACCAATCATTCAGTGCTGTGTTTACTTTTGTTGCACAAACCTAAGTTTTTTTTGCTACCGCTTATGGTATTTGCACAAAAATTCATGCATGCATAAAATACATGTGTACGTTTGTGTGTTTTGTGCAATAACGTTTGCAAAACCCATTCTCGATTTTAATTTTTCAAGATTTTCAATGGGCTGGTAAAGCAATACCAATGCTTGTTAAGGTTTGTAACTTTGCACATATATATTTGAAGATTTAAAAGAGACGAAAAATAATTTACAAAAAAAATTTGTTATAGTTTTGTTGTTATTTTTGTAATTAAAGAAAAGTCCTTATTTTTGATGGCGGGCATGATAACTCCTCACTGGAACATCGGAATCCGAAAATTCCAACGGTGTTAGAAAGAGTACATGTCTGGCTCTCGTATGAACTAGGATTATTGACTTCGCTCTAAAATTAACAAAATGGCGGACCTTTGAAGAAATATTTTTGGAAAATCGCCGATTTTTGACCAAAAACCAAGTTAAAAATTAAGGAAGATCTTCACCGATTGGCTTTATCCTGGTTCATACGATAGCTACACACTCACAGAGAAACGTGTAAAAATTTGGAATCGATTTTTGAGTTATCGTGCCCGCCATTCGCAAAAGAGAAAAACGCGTTTAAAGTTTGAGAATCCCTTTAGCCGTCACTTGATGCTGACACAACAAATCGGCTATAACTTCAAGAGTTCTTGAGATTTTCACTTGAAATTTTGTAGAGACATTCTTGATTTAGTGTAGATTCGAATTAAATCAAAAAAAAAAAAAAAAAAAAAATTGACCCCGGGAATGGGGGGGTCCCCTTAACACATTATTGGTTAGTGTATTGAATGCTTACATCCTACACTACACTCTACAGTAAAGATGAAAAGGAAATAGTTTAAACTCTTATTTTGGAGTTATCGATACTTTTATTCAAATTTAATGTATATTTTAATAAATTTTTCATACTTTTTGGTTTTCATATATTGTTGCCCGATTTCCGGCATAAAAAGCACCAAAGACGCCATATGCGAATATTAGATACCCTAAACTAAAATATACAATTACATCCAATGCGGCTGAAAACATAAAACCCATATAAAGTTCCCCACCACCTTGGGTACTTTGCGAGATGTGGCTATAAGCATCTCCCATCAAATGGTGCTGCCAAGTGGCACTCCGGGTTCTAGGAAGGTAAGAAACATATTTACGAAACATTTTCTATCCAGGAATATAAAAACTTATTTGCTGATATTTAACAATGTAGGTCCATATTTGTCCAATAGAAATTCAGACACGTTGTATGCAATGGGAGGATGTATTACAAGGAGTGGGTCTGTAAATACCTATTTCGAATTCACTACTCCTACTCCTTTCGCATTGTTAGATTTTCAAAATATGGACCCATCCATTTTCGAACAATATAATGTTTTAGTGAAAATATAAGGTTACGGAACTATGGGAAAAAACGGATAATCCTTTCGCAAAATATTATAAATTTAGTTTTCAGCTAAATTTTGATCATTTGTAGGGGGAGTTACACAAGGATTGTTCTGATATTCTCCATTATCAAACTTGATTTAGAATTTGAAAAAATCTTACGATTTGCAAAGTTTAGATTAAATTGGTAACTCCTTTCAAGTGTTATAGTGCTCATCATCCAGCCAGACAGACATGTCTGCTCTAGGCTGCGTGTATGTATAAACAATTGAGGTTGCATGTAAAAATGTTTTCTATGTGTTTTCTGATAATGATTTAAAATAAGAGTTGTCTTCACATAGAACTTAAATTTTCTGGTATGAGTAAAATTGACTCACTTTCGTAAAAGTATATAATAAAAGATGAAGAGTTAAGACACTACATTTGTCTGATCGATCCAAAGGTTACATCTGGCGTATACCTAAAGTCAGAGACGTATTCCCCTGAATCTTAAGCTCTAACTTGCTGGTTTAGTGGCCACTGAAAACACAAACTACTAAATTACAGGCAATTCGGTTAAATAGCAATATTTCGAAGCTCCATACACAAAAAAAAAATAAATAAATATATTCATATTTTCATTCACAGTTTATTTCTTCCCTACATGTACCACGTTTAGAATACTAGTAAAAATACAAAAAATGTAAACTTTTCATTAATATCAAAACTATGTCCCTACTTGGCTTTGCCGCTATTTGCGCTCTGGTTTTCCTCTCTCTCTCTCTGTTATTGTTCGTTGTTTGGCTGTGTTTTGTTTTCGGTATCGCCCTCCTCCTCTTCCCTCACTTGACAGCTATTTGTTTGGCGTCTGTTTCTCTTGCTAACAATCGACCTCTCTCCGCTCACTCGATAGTGGTTAGTTTTGCATTCCATTGTTTCTTTATTTCAGACACTGCTACCGACCCCTTCATTGCTGCTGTATAATTCGCATACAAATTTTTCAAATTATTTCGATACAAATGTCAAATATAATATATCAAACAAGTTTTGATACGAATATTTAAATTTTTATATGATTGTTTCAAACAAAACAAGAACATGTAAGTAAATAAATGATAGGAAAAGAGAAAATGAATAAAAACAAAATAAACCAGTTAGGAAAGTAGTAAAGTCGGACGGGGGCCGACTATATGATACCCTTCACCATATCTATATCTAAATCTAAATCTGAACTAAATCTGAACCGATTTTTTCCAATTTCAATAGGGTTCGTCCTTGGGCAAAATAAGTGAACTGTGCCAAATTTCATTCAAATCGGATCACAAATTCGACCTGTACCACAGTGTGGTGAAGGGTATAAAAATGTTTATGTGTCATATCAAACCCGAAACGCGACTCAAAATTTGTTTTATGATTAATTAATTAATTGCACTAAAAAACTCAGAAATCCGGACATTGACAACACTTTCTGAACACTATTCTAATAATATACGCATTAGTTTTTTCGGTGTATTAAATATTACGAGCTCTACCGTGCTTTTAACAGACATAGCTAAACCGCTAGCTAACATTTTATTTTGATCAAGTGGAGAGCGACATTAATTGGTACGAGTCTGTGTGGTAGGGTAATCGTTTTGATCAAAAAACGAAGAACAAGGCCCGGATCAAATTTGTATACCTTTTACCACACTGTTGTGCAGGTTATTATACCTACAGGTCGCATTTATGATCCAAATTAGATTAAATTTGGCAAAGCTCATATACTAGGCCCAAGTACAAAACCTATTGAAATTGGAAAAATGGGTTGATATATTCCACATATATTTTCGTCCGATTTTGAGTTAATGAAAATCCCATCTATTTCTTTGCACGAAATTTGGCATAGCGTATTGAATTGAGTCTAGAGTGATGTGTGCTAAGATTTATGAAAATCGGTTTAGATTTAGATATAGCTCCCATAAATAAATTGTCGTCCGATTTTATGTAAATAGTGTAGCAAAGCCCTTTAAATTTCTTTCGATTTACACGAAATTTGACATATTGTATTGAATTAAGTTTAGAATGATGTGTGTTATGTTTCGAGAAAATCAGTTCATGAAGGATATCATATAGTCGGCCCTGTCAGACTTTTGAACTTTCCATACTGATTTTACATCGTAATAGTTATACCCTTCACCACACTGTGGTACAGGGTATTATGTCTTTGTGCATATGCTTGTAACAGGCAAAAGGATTCGAGATAGACCCATGGTTCCTTTTGAGAATATGCATAGAATCACTTTCTGAGTCGATTTATGCATGTCCGTCCGTCTTTCCATCCGTCCGTCTGTTGATGTTAAATTGTAAAAAAGTACAGGTCGCATTTATGATCCGATTTGGATGAAATTTGGCACAGCTCACCTATTTGGCCCAAGGACGAACCCTATTGAAATTGGGAAAAATCGGTTCAGATTTAGATATAGCTCCCATATATATTTTCGTCCGATTTAAGGTAAATGGTGTACCAAAGACCCTATATATCTTTCGATTTGCACGAAATTTCGTATAGCCTACTAAATTAGGTCTAGAATGATGTATGCCAAGTTTCGTGAAAATCGGTTCAGATTTAGATATAGCTACCATATATAGTTTCGGCCGATTTTAGGTAAATGGTGCACCAAAGTCACTAAAAATGATTTGATTTGCACGAATTTTGGCATAGCGTATTGAATTAAGTCTAGAATATCTTGTGCCAAGTTTCTAGAAAATCGGTTCAGATTTAGATATAGCTCCCACATATAGTATCGCCCGATTTTGGGTAAATGGAGTACCAAAGTCCCTACATATCTTTTGATTTGCACAAAATTTGATATAGCCTACTGAATTAGGTCTAGAATGATGTGTGCTAAGTTTCGTGAAAATTCGTTCAGATTTAGATATAGCTCCCATATATAGTTGCGGCCGATTTAAGTCCCTGAAAATGATTTGATTTGCACGAATTTTGGCATAGCGTATTGAATTAAGTCTAGAATGACTTGTGCCAAGTTTCGTGAAAATCGGTTCATATTTAGATATAGCTTCCATATATAGATTCGCCCGATTTTAGGTAAATGGTGCACCAAAGTCCCTGCAAATCTTTTGATTAGCAAGAATATTGGCATAGCGTACTAAATTAAGTCTAGAATGATGTGATGGTTTTAAGCAAATTGTACACTAAAGATCCATACCATAGTTCGATTGAATATGGTATGGATCTCTGATAGGTTTGCTTGAAATTGGTTCATATATAGATATGACTTAGCTTCCATACATAATTTCGACTTATTTATGTTAATTGTACGCCAAATATTCAATGGGTGTCTGATTGAGATTGAATTTTAAACAGTACAGCGACGTCTTTTCGGACACATATGTAAAATGTACCCAAAGTGGTGAAGGGTATCATATAGTCGGCCCAGTCCGACTTTACTACTTTCCTTACTGTTTTTTTTTTTAATAACATGTGACATAAAAATTCAGAAGATACAAATTTTTATTTGCCCGATGTTTCAATACCTCCGTATCTCGACCAATTTTTCTAAGAACTTTTCCTACCCATGTAGAACCCTATATGCGGTTATAACCTTCCTATAGCGACAATTTCTTGAAAGTTGGTATGTCATGGTAAAATGTCATTCCACTGAATTACAAATAATTATTTAAATTAGAAGGGCAAATTGGAGTTGCAACGATCAACTTCCAACATAAAACATAATTGAATTACTCAAAAATTAATTTTATTATTTGTTCACTACCTGGCGTGTTTCTGACAGATAATAAAATTGGCGATTAAAACAAAACTTAGTTGCTGCTATTTTTATTGTTTTCGTAATTGAATATCAAGTGTTTGTCAAATCGTTTACCTTTTGTTGTTAGTTAATATATTTATTTATATTTGGTTTTATGTGTTTGTGCTATGCTAATTTTATTATATACACTTAATTATGTGTATAAAAACCAATATGGTTTGTCTAATATTTATATACATATACCGACATTATTAAATTGTCTAAACCTAATGAAATATTTATGATCATAATGTAAATGTGTGTGTACGTATGTGTCTTTTTTCCGCTGGGTTTTGTTTTATTTTTGTAATAAAATAAAGTCGCTGGACGACAACAAATGTGACAAAACCACACGTAGACCAACATAAAACCATATAATAGAATTTAAAATACCAGATGGTTACAATATTTACAATTAAATTTTGAAAAAAATATTTTTTGTAATTGTTTATTTAATATACAAAACACAAAAAGTTACAAAGCAATTATATTTGTTGTATTTATAATGGGATTAACCCATTATGAGCAATAAATAATACTAACATTCCTGAGAATTTTAATAGAATATGCATGGAAGGCGTGGATTTTTAAATAAAATTTTAATAGAATATTCAGACCTCTCAAGGCGTGGATTTTTAAATAAAATTTTAATAGAATATTCAGACCTCACAAGGCGTGGATTTTTAAATAAAATTTTAATAGAATATTCAGACCTCACAAGGCATGGATTTTTAAATAAAATTTTAATAGAATATTCAGACCTCACAAGGCGTGGATTTTTAAATAAAATTTTAATAGAATATTCAGACCTCTCAAGGCATGGATTTTTAAATAAAATTTTAATAGAATATTCAGACCTCACAAGGCCTGGATGTTAAAAGGAATTTTAATAGAATATTCAGACCTCACAAGGCCTGGATTTTTAAATAAAATTTTAATAGAATATTCAGACCTCTCAAGGCCTGGATTTTTAAATAAAATTTTAATAGAATATTCAGACCTCACAAGGCCTGGATGTTTAAAGGAATTTTAATAGGATATTCAGACCTCACAAGGCCTGGATTCTTATAGGAATTTTAATAGAATATTCAGACTTCACAAGGCCTGGATTTTTATAGGAATTTTAATAGAATATTCAGACCTCACAGGGCCTGGATTTTTATAGGAATTTTAATAGAATATTCAGACCTCACAAGGCCTGGATTTTTAAACGAATTTTAATAGAATATTCAGACGTGACAAGGCCTGGATTTTTAAAGTAATTTTAATAGAATATTCAGACCTCACAATGCCTGAATTTTTAAAGGAATTTTAATAGAATATTCAGACCTCACAAGGCCTGGATTTTTATAGGAATTTTAATAGAATATTCAGACCTCACAAGGCCTGGATTTTTATAGGAATTTTAATGGAATATTCAGACCTCACAAGGCCTGGATTTTTAAAGGAATTTTAATAGAATGTTCAGACCTCTCAAGGCCTGGATTTTTAAAGGGATTTTAATGGAATATTCAGACCTCACAAGGCCTGGATTTTTAAAGGAATTTTAATAGAATATTCAGACCTCACAAGGCCTGGATTTTTAAAGAATTTTTTTTCCAAGGACTTTTTATTTTCTGCTCGAGTTCAAAAAGTTGTGCAGTAAAAATCGAGTTTTAATTATTAATACAGAATATAACTGTTGTCGAACTACACTGTTTATTTAACATTTTAAATTACAAAATACAAAAAAAAAAAAAAAAAAAACATACAGAAAAATATGACGTCTGAACAATCAATGTGAGTTTAAATTAACGAATGCAAAAAATAAAATATTTTAATAGTAGAAAAGAAAAATAGTCATTGTGGTTTAGCCTTAAAATTAAAAAAATAAATAAAAAAGTAGATTTAAGAAGATGCATTGATAAAATTAAAAGAGAAATATTGTTTGAACTTTCATGAAAAACTACAATATTTTCAGAAACGATAATTACGTAAAAATTAAATTAAAAATAAATATTAGTAATAAATTATGAATTATTGGTTTTCATATGTAAACATTTTGCAATAAATATATAAAAGGTATTATTGTATAATTATTGTAAAATAGCAGAGAATTAAAAAATACATACATTTAAAAAATATAAGTAAAAGGTGTTTAGTGAGTAGTATCAATAATGAGAAATGTGTATAATTTTAAAATTATAAAAAAAAAATAAATACAAATAAATAAAAACATTACTAACAGTGACAGAGAGCCCACTAGAAATAAATACAAAAATAAAACAAATAAATATTTATTATAATTGATGTGACATTTTTCCCCCAAGTATTTTAAATTATGTAAAAGCAAGAAAAATCTATTTTTGAAAATTATGATTATTCAGATGATGAATGAAATGATAACGTTCATATAAAAGTTTCTTTTCGACTAAATTTTAATAAAAATGTAATTAATAATAAAAATATTCAAACTGATGTTTTCTTTGGTCAACAAATGCAGGGTAAGTAGTAGTATGGATTTAAATCGTAAATTCTTTAAACGAAATTTTTCTACAATATTCAAAGGCCACAAGGCGTGGATTTTTTAAACGAAATTTTTTCTGCAATATTCACTTTCCACAAGGCGTGGATTTTTTTAAACGATTTTTTCTGCAATATTCACTTTGCACAAGGCGTGGATTTTTTAAACGATTTTTTCTGCAACATTCACTTTCCACAATTGAATATTTTTTTAAACGAATTTTTTCTGCAATATTCACTTTCCACAAGGCGTGGATTTTTTAAACGATTTTTTCTGCAATATTCACTTTCCACAATGCTGGATTTTTTAAACGATTTTTTCTGCAATATTCACTTTCCACAAGTGAATATTTTTTTAAACGAATTTTTTCTGCAATATTCACTTTCCACAAGGCGTGGATTTTTTAAACGATTTTTTCTGCAATAAATACTTTCCACAAGGCGTGGATTTTTTAAACGATTTTTTTCTGCAATATTCACTTTCCACAAGGCGTGGATTTTTTAAACGAATTTTTTCTGCAATATTCACTTTGCACAAGGCGTGGATTTTTTAAACGATTTTTTCTGCAACATTCACTTTCCACAAGTGAATATTTTTTTAAACGAATTTTTTCTGCAATATTCACTTTCCACAAGGCGTGGATTTTTTAAACGATTTTTTCTGCAATAAATACTTTCCACAAGGCGTGGATTTTTTAAACGAATTTTTTCTGCAATATTCACTTTCCACAAGGCGTGGATTTTTTAAACGAATTTTTTCTGCAATATTCACTTTCCACAAGGCGTGGATTTTTTAAAAGAATTTTTTCTGCAATATTCACTTTCCACAAGGCATGGATTTTTTAAACGATTTTTTCTGCAATATTCACTTTCCACAAGGCGTGGAAAACGATTTTTTCTGCACTTTCCACAAGGCGTGGATTTTTTAAACGAATTTTTTCTGCAATATTCACTTTCCACAAGGCGTGGATTTTTTAAACGAATTTTTTCTGCAATATTCACTTTCCACAAGGCGTGGATTTTTTAAACGAATTTTTTCTGCAATATTCACTTTCCACAAGGCGTGGATTTTTTAAACTACATTTTTTATGAAATATTCACTTTCCACAAGGCGTGGATTTTTTAAACGACATTTTTGCAATATTCAGAGGCCAAAAGGCGTTTTTTTTAAACTTTTTTCTGCAATATTCACTTTCCACAAGGCGTGGATTTTTTAAACGATTTTTTTATAGATCACCCAAAGAGCCTTAGGCGTGGATTTTTTAAACGAATTTTTTCTGCAATATTCACTTTCCACAAGGCGTGGATTTTTTAAACGACATTTTTTCTGCAATATTCACTTTCCACAAGGCGTGGATTTTTTAAACGACATTTTTTCTGCAATATTCAGAGGCCAAAAGGCGTGGATTTTTTAAACGACATTTTTCTGCAATATTCACATTCCACAAGGCGTGGATTTTTTAAACGACATTTTTTCTGCAATATTCACTTTCCACAAGGCGTGGATTTTTTAAACGACATTTTTTCTGCAATATTCACTTTCCACAAGGCGTGGATTTTTTAAACGACATTTTTTCTGCAATATTCACTTTCCACAAGGCGTGGATTTTTTAAACGACATTTTTTCTGCAATATTCACTTTCCACAAGGCGTGGATTTTTTAAACGACATTTTTTCTGCAATATTCACTTTCCACAAGGCGTGGATTTTTTAAACGACATTTTTTCTGCAATATTCACTTTCCACAAGGCGTGGATTTTTTAAACGACATTTTTTCTGCAATATTCACTTTCCACAAGGCGTGGATTTTTTAAACGACATTTTTTCTGCAATATTCACTTTCCACAAGGCGTGGATTTTTTAAACGACATTTTTTCTGCAATATTCACTTTCCACAAGGCGTGGATTTTTTAAACGACATTTTTTCTGCAATATTCACTTTCCACAAGGCGTGGATTTTTTAAACGACATTTTTCTACAATATTCAGAGGCCACAAGGCGTGGATTTTTTAAACGACATTTTTCTACAATATTCAGAGGCCACAAGGCGTGGATTTTTTAAACGACATTTTTCTACAATATTCAGAGGCCACAAGGCGTGGATTTTTTAAACGACATTTTTCTACAATATTCAGAGGCCACAAGGCGTGGATTTTTTTAAAGGATTTTTTCTACAATATTCAGAGTCAGAGGCCACAAGGCGTGGATTTTTTAAATATTCAGAGGCCACAAGGCGTGGATTTTTTAAACGACATTTTTCTACAATATTCAGAGGCCACAAGGCGTGGATTTTTTAAACGACATTTTTCTACAATATTTTTTTAACGACTTTTTCTACAGAGGCCACAAGGCGTGGATTTTTTAAACGACATTTTTCTACAATATTCAGAGGCCACAAGGCGTGGATTTTTTAAACGAGGCATTTTTCTACAATATTCAGAGGCCACAAGGCGTGGATTTTTTAAACGACATTTTTCTACAATATTCAGAGGCCACAAGGCGTGGATTTTTTAAACGACATTTTTCTACAATATTCAGAGGCCACAAGGCGTGGATTTTTTAAACGACATTTTTCTACAATATTCAGAGGCCACAAGGCGTGGATTTTTTAAACGACATTTTTCTACAATATTCAGAGGCCACAAGGCGTGGATTTTTTAAACGACATTTTTCTACAATATTCAGAGGCCACAAGGCGTGGATTTTTTAAACGACATTTTTCTACAATATTCAGAGGCCACAAGGCGTGGATTTTTTTAACGACATTTTTCTACAATATTCAGAGGCCACAAGGCGTGGATTTTTTAAACGACATTTTTCTACAATATTCAGAGGCCACAAGGCGTGGATTTTTTAAACGACATTTTTCTACAATATTCAGAGGCCACAAGGCGTGGATTTTTTAAACGACATTTTTCTACAATATTCAGAGGCCACAAGGCGTGGATTTTTTAAACGACATTTTTCTACAATATTCAGAGGCCACAAGGCGTGGATTTTTTAAACGACATTTTTCTACAATATTCAGAGGCCACAAGGCGTGGATTTTTTTAACGACATTTTTCTACAATATTCAGAGGCCACAAGGCGTGGATTTTTTAAACGACATTTTTCTACAATATTCAGAGGCCACAAGGCGTGGATTTTTTAAACGACATTTTTCTACAATATTCAGAGGCCACAAGGCGTGGATTTTTTAAACGACATTTTTCTACAATATTCAGAGGCCACAAGGCGTGGATTTTTTAAACGACATTTTTCTACAATATTCAGAGGCCACAAGGCGTGGATTTTTTAAACGACATTTTTCTACAATATTCAGAGGCCACAAGGCGTGGATTTTTTTAAACGACATTTTTCTACAATATTCAGAGGCCACAAGGCGTAGATTTTTTTTAGAGGAATTTTTCTACAATATTCAGAGGCCACAAGGCGTGGATTTTTTAAACGACATTTTTCTACAATATTCAGAGGCCACAAGGCGTGGATTTTTTAAACGACATTTTTCTAAACGACATTTTTCTACAATATTCAGAGGCCACAAGGCGTGGATTTTTTAAACGACATTTTTCTACAATATTCAGAGGCCACAAGGCGTGGATTTTTTTAACGACTTTTTTCTACAATATTCAGAGGCCACAAGGCGTGGATTTTTTAAACGACATTTTTCTACAATATTCAGAGGCCACAAGGCGTGGATTTTTTAAACGACATTTTTCTACAATATTCAGAGGCCACAAGGCGTGGATTTTTTTAACGACTTTTTTCTACAATATTCAGAGGCCACAAGGCGTGGATTTTTTTAACGACTTTTTTCTACAATATTCAGAGGCCACAAGGCGTGGATTTTTTAAACGACATTTTTCTACAATATTCAGAGGCCACAAGGCGTGGATTTTTTAAACGACATTTTTCTACAATATTCAGAGGCCACAAGGCGTGGATTTTTTAAACGACATTTTTCTACAATATTCAGAGGCCACAAGGCGTGGATTTTTTAAACGACATTTTTCTACAATATTCAGAGGCCACAAGGCCTCATAGACGACATTTTTCTACAATATTCAGAGGCCACAAGGCGTGGATTTTTTAAACGACATTTTTCTACAATATTCAGAGGCCACAAGGCGTGGATTTTTTAAACGACATTTTTCTACAATATTCAGAGGCCACAAGGCGTGGATTTTTTTAAATATTCAGAGGCCACAAGGCGTTTTTTTAAACTTTTTCTACAATATTCAGAGGCCACAAGGCGTGGATTTTTTAAACGACATTTTTCTACAATTTTTTATTTTTCTCAGAGGCCACAAGGCGTGGATTTTTTAAACGACATTTTTCTACAATATTCAGAGGCCACAAGGCGTGGATTTTTTAAACGACATTTTTCTACAATATTCAGAGGCCACAAGGCGTGGATTTTTTAAACGACATTTTTCTACAATATTCAGAGGCCACAAGGCGTGGATTTTTTTAACGACATTTTTCTACAATATTCAGAGGGCCACAAGGCGTGGATTTTTTTAACGACTTTTTTCTACAATATTCAGAGGCCACAAGGCGTGGATTTTTTAACGACTTTTTTCTACAATATTCAGAGGCCACAAGGCGTGGATTTTTTAACATTTTTCTACAATATTCAGAGGCCACAAGGCGTGGATTTTTATACGACATTTTTGTACTATATTCGAAGGCCATAAGGCGTGGATTTTTTAAACGACATTTTTCTACAATATTCAGCGGCCACAAGCGTGGATTTTTTAAACGATTTTTTTCTACAATATTCAGAGGCCACTAGGCGTGGATTTTTTAAACGACATTTTTCTACAATATTCAGATGCCACAAGGCATGGATTTTTTATACGACATTTTTGTACTATATTCAGAGGCCATAAGACGTGGATTTTTTAAAACGAATTTTTTCTACAATATTCAGAGGCCACAAAGCGTGGATTTTTTAAACGTAGTTTTTCTACAATATTCAGAGGCCACAAGGCGTGG
>NW_026878583.1:0-24251 GCF_032173495.1 Musca vetustissima | reverse complement strand
AGTTTTCATTGATGATATCCTTTTCTTATGTCTTCTATTTAAACTTTCGATTTGAGTGAGAAATTTATTGAGGTTATTTCTCTTTGGAAAACTTTTATTTGCCAAAATTACTATTTTCTTTTTTTTTGAAATGCTCATATTTATAAAAACTTTTAGTTAAAATAGTACTCGTCAAAACAAAAAACACGCCTTTCGTTAGATTCCATGAAAAACTGAAAAAAATTAAATGTTGTTACACTCGAAAATTTGTGGGACATTCAAGTATTGTATTTGTTTGCGATTTTCAGTTGTTTATTGTGTGTTGGTAACAAGACTTTTCTCCCCTTTTTTCGGAGAGTGAACAAAAACAAAAAAACTGCTGACAAAAATGTAAGTCATTGTCATTAGACGGGGTAATGAATGAAGTGTAGATGACTTTAAAGTGGCGCCAGTTAAGGAATGCTACGTTGCCATACCGAACTGTGCATGTTTAGCATTTTTTGTGGGCGTTCGTTTGTGCGTTATTGCTGTTTTTGTTGTTGATGCCAATTCAAGTAAGGATGTTATCCTTGTTTTGTGGTCCCTTACACAGTTTCCTTCAATCAAGACAAATATGACGTACATTTCACAAGAATGCCAAAAAATAAAACCGAATTCCAATGACAATTTGAATATAACAAATATCTACCGCAACCACTAAAGTATTTTTTTGGTTTTTGCTTGGAGATGTACCGGTGTCACTTTTTGGTAGCTTGTTATTTTTGACACCCAAGGATTGACACAAAAAAAACATTGACAACATGCAAGCATTTTATAATGTAGAATTTGATGGCACCCTAAAGTCGGTTCAAATCAGTTGATGATAAGAGGAACGTATATGAAAATTGTGAAATAGTCGTCGTATACGGCAATGGAACGGGACGATTTTATAAAAATAATTTCAAAATATTTAAAGAATAATTTCAAAATATGTTTTATATATTTTCTAATATGTGGATGTTATAAAAATAAGTTTTTATTTATTTTCTGAGGCGTGGATTTTATAAAAATATTAGTTTCATTTATTTTCTGAGGCGTAAATTTTATAAAAATATTATTTTCATTTATTTTCAAAGGCGTGGGTTTTATAAAAATATTAGTTTATTTTATTTTCTGAGGCGTAAATTTTATAAAAATATTATTTTCATTTTTTTTCAAAGGCGTGGGTTTTATAGAAGTATAATTTTCATTTATTTAAATTATATATATTTCTAGACAGAGGACCTAACCATTCAGGTGACTGAAAAAGGAAGATTCTCAAACTTGAACTTTCGTCCAATTCCTATAAAAATGCTTATGTAGGGTACATCACAATAATCCTTTATGAAAAAATATGTATTTATATTATAAAACTTTTTTTGTCCATTGATGCTTCATTTTAGTTTAGTTTTCCTTGTTTTGCAATAGAATTTCTGGTACAAATCTTCTATTCACCCAACCAAAAAACAACAGTAGTTGTAGCACAAACATCAACATCAATTGACAAAACGTACTCGCCGTTTTCATATACGAATTTCAACCACAGCAGCAGCAATAACAACAACACCGATGACGACAATTTTGAAGAAAGTTGTTTTCATATTTTGAATACAAATTACTTTATTTACTGCTATTCACCCGCCCTATGTTCAACTACGCATTGTCAGGATATTGTCAAATTGAAACAGCGCTTATAAAGAGCAAAAAAGGAGTGTCGCCGTTGCGTTTCGTCAAACATCCCCTCCTTTGTCAGTTTTTTCATAAACAACATACACACAATATTTTTGCATGCCAATTTTTTTGTTGGTCGGCTTTGAAGTACGATGGAGGTTGAAGAATTGTAGGAATATTTTACTGCAGTTATAACCCGAAGATCACAAAATTTTGTATGGGGAAGGTGATCAGTCATAAGAATGATAGTTTTCATGATATTCGGTCAATATTTAGCGGGTCAAATGGACCCAGACTTTTATGTGAAAAATTACCAAATTTGCAAAGACCACGTTAGGACAATGTGGTCTTCCACTTGATCTTTCCATCTAATTCGTGGCCATCTCCTTCTGCGTGAACCATCAGCTGTTTCGCTTTTATATGCCGTTTCAGCTGGGGCATCTTCATCCATTCTCACATGACCTAGCCAACGTAGTCGCTGCAGCTCGATATGTCTGACAATGCCGATGTCCGATTATAGCTAGTTCACCGTCAAAGCAGATCGGACCATAGATCTTTTGCAGAATTTTTCTCTCAAACACACCAAGAGCAACCTCATCTGCTAGCGTAAGTACCCATGCTTCAGATCGATATAACAGCATGGCTAGATCAGCGCCTTGTATAGTATGAGTTTGGTCTTGCGGGAGGTGACCTTGTTTCTAAACTGGTTACATAGACCATAGTACCATCTGTTGGCCAACACTATCCTGATTTCATTAGTTTTATTTATGGCGGTACCAAGGTATATAAAATCTTTGACTACCTCGAAGCTGTAGTTCTCAAGTTCAACAGTTGTTCAGAGTCTTCTGGACATCTTGTTACCGCTCACAATGTTCTTCCAATTATATCTATATCATCGGCGTAGGCTAGTAACATGTTTTGTTTGGTTCACCTTTGCCTCGCGTATGTCCTTATTCAGCAGGATGTTAAAAAGGCCACACACGACAAACTGTCGCCTTGTCTGTATCCTCGTTCGGTATTAAAGGGCTCCGAGAAGTCTATTCCGAGAGGTCTTTTTCACTGCCGACCTTGTGCCGCTCAAAATATACGTAGCCGTATTAATTTTGCAGGAAAGCCGAACGCAGACACAGCTGTAAGCACCTCTGAACAGATAGGGCTGTCGATTGCCCTGGGTGGAAATAAACCTCTGATCATTTAAGAATTTTACATGAAGTTCTGGTTGGGGTCATCGTAGTAATCCGATGATATATATATATATATATATATAGAAGTGGACCAAAAAATTTATTTTTATCAAGTTTTCCAGTTTATCTTGAGAACATAACTATAAAGGGCTAATAAAAATATGAACCTTCATTCTGCAATGATATTTTTTTACCGCACATGAATCCGGAATGCCAAATTAAGGGGACCCCCCCCCATTCTCGGGGTCAAAATTGTTGTTGATATAATTCGAATCTACACTAATTAAACAATGTCCCTACAAAATTTCAAGTGAAAATCTCAAGAACTCTTGAAGATATATCCGATTTATTGTGTCAACATCAAGTGACGACTGAAGGGCTTCTTAAACTTTAAACGAGTTTTTCTCTAAACATTTTTTTGCGAATGGCGGGCACGATAACTCAAAAAATAAAAATCCAATCGGTTCCAAATTTTGCAAGGCTTCTCTGGGAGTGTATAGCTCTCGTATGAACTAGGATAAAGCCAATCGGTGAAGATCTTCCTTATTTTTTAACT
Source organism: Musca vetustissima (assembly GCF_032173495.1). Taxonomy (NCBI): domain Eukaryota; kingdom Metazoa; phylum Arthropoda; class Insecta; order Diptera; family Muscidae; genus Musca; species Musca vetustissima. The sequence continues at coordinate 20,843 of NW_026878583.1, read as the reverse complement.
TGGTTTTTGGTAAAAAATCGGCGATTTTCCAAAAATATTTTTTTCAAAGGTCCACCATTTTGTTAATTTTAGAGCGAAGTCAATAATCCTAGTTCATACGAGAGGTAGACATGTACTCTTTCTAACACCGTTGGAATTTTCGGATTCCGATGTTCCAGTGAGGAGTTATCATGCCCGCCATCAAAAATAAGGACTTTTCTTTAATTACAATAAACAACAACAAAACAATAACAAAATTTTTTTGTAAATTATTTTTCTTCTCTTTTAAATCTTCAATTATATATGTGCAAAGTTACAAACCTCCACAAGCATTAGTATTGATTTACCATCCCATTTAAAATCTTGAAAAATTACAATCGAGAATGGGGGGGGGGGGGTTCCCTTAAGCTACTTTATTGAAAAAATTAGTTGAAACCTTCACAGACAAATTGTGAGACTCTCTTTTGGAAATAGTCGCATATTTACTATGAAGTGGCTACAATTTGGCCTCAAAATACCGAGAATGGAAGCTATGTCGATTTTTTGCAAAGACATTTTTAATTAAAAAAAATCACATGGAAATGTGTCCACGACTTTCAATATATCAGATATAGTGCGGTACATTTTTATGGGGACTATCTAAAACACATAGACCAATATTGAAAAAATTCAACATACATTTTTGCTATCTGTAGGTATTCACCCTCCATGAGCCTGTAATGCCAAATTATAGCTACATCGGGGGGAAAATTCCGCTAAAACTTTCAAAATACCGAAAATGGAGCGGTATCGTTTTATAGGGGTGCTACACCAAAAGTTGGACGGATCATAATTTTCGGTAGAAAGATTTGACCCCCAAAGAGAACGCAAAATATAAATTTATAGTCGAATCTGTTGAAAAATGTGTCATAGTCCCCAAAATCCTGAATAATCCTCGGGCTACACCGAGGCGTGGTCCATAATTGATAACTTTCTTTACAATGTGAACCCAAAATTTAAAATGACAGTTAATTTTGGATATGCTGAGATAATTTTGGTACGAAGATTTTCTACATAATAAAAATCGACAAAGACATTTATATTGATCTGAGCTGGTCTGTGGTGGATATATCGAGGTGTTGGAAACAAAAAAGGACAAGACATACATAATGTTAATTACAGTGGAGGGTACAAAAAGATTTTTGAAATATAAGAATGTTTACTTGGATCATCCTATATATCCTTTCGGGGTCTCCGGAGGAATTGTCTAGATTGAGTATTAAATTATTAAATTTCATGTGAACAATTTTTTTTGTCTTAATCACTTTTTAAAATTACCCCATTTACCATACGACTCTCCTAAATCGCTCATAAACATTTGACAAAATATCATTTTTAGCAATTTGAAATTTTGTTTTTCACTCTATGATGCGAATAAGATGACATTGCTGTGCTCATTCGCATTTGCGGTTTGGATTTTTTGTAAATAGTAAGCGTGTGTCTTTTTTTCAACAAATTGCTCCCTTGAGTGTTTCGAAAAATAAAAATTGACATGAGCTTCAAATAAAAAAGCAAAACACTCACACACACGAAGTGAGCGACCACTTTTTTTCCTCTGCCGTATTATTATGATGAACTGAAAGATGTCGCTTTATAACCAAAGCAAACATACATCTATCTTCAACATATACCTTTGACGCTGTGGCGACGGCAATAATAATAATTCCATAATACTTGTCATGCAAATAAATCTCTGTTCTCGTTTTAATATGACATCAGTTGTGTTGTCCCCGTTTCAATGCGGTATAGACCGCAAAATCGCTGTTGTTGTTTTTGTTGTAGCTACCCTGTTGCGAAAAGACGCAAAAACAAGAAACTCCCACTTTATAATAATCACTAACAAGGTTTTTGTTTTGTTGTTTTTTTTGCATAGCGGCGACAACGACAAAGGTAACTGTCAAATGCGTTGTTGGTTTTTTACACATTCTGTCAGATTTTGTTTTTTTTTTATTTACATTCCAAGGATATTTAAATTGTTCCCCTTGTCTTGGCAATGTAGACACACACAGACAGGGGTTGTAAACCAATTTTTGGCATATTGCAAAATATTATAAATATTTACCATCAATTTGTCTTCTGAGATTTCAGATTGGGGGATTGGGTAACGGAGGGAAGCGATTTCTTTAAGTACTCCTTTGTTTATTTTTTGAGGTTTAGATATATTTGTTTTTGTATTTTCTATTAAATTGACATCGGTATATTGAATTTTTTAATCGTTTAGTCAATTCATTGTGAGTCTTTATTGTCAGGTTAAACTCATGAATAATAAATTATTGATGGGGAATTTGGGACGATAATATATGACTAATGGAAGGTCGGAACATTTCTTTAGTTAGAAGCACACGATTCTAGAAGAGAAGAGACTGAGAGATCACACACTGCATACAAGGAAAATAAGGCAGGCAAGGAGTGGCAAGGAAAATAATAAAGTTAAAACCAGTGAGCGGGTCAGCATAGTCGAACAGGACCTACCATTTGATACTCAACATAACTTCCACAGAAATTTAATATTCGGCGGATCTATATTTCGAGACTTCTCAATATTTCGCGTTATCTGCACCCTCATGACCTATTAGATACCGTCGCATCTCTTATGAATTATGTTTCCAGGACTCAACACTACATTTTGTTATTTTACATAAAAACTTCTTGACTTGATTGACCCGCTAAATATTAACTGATCATTATAAAAAAAATCATTCTAATTGGTTGACCTGATTCCCTTTCCGTGTAAAATTTGTGATGTTCTTCTTAAAATAGTGGCATCTACAGTGATGAGAAAACCAGATAGAAATAAAGTTCTGCGCATTTCATTCACTATGTACCATCTTATCATCTTATCTTATCATCATCGAAAATTATAGGCGTCGTACTTGACCATAACCGGAAGTGCATGTAAAATACCACAGTGATCTGCCTTCTAGTTGTAAATAGTTTGGTATAGCTCTCAAATTCGATTACATAAGTATAAAAAGTATCAACATAAAGGTTAACTACTCCTCTTGGATATACTAAAAAATTCTTAGGTCTATGTCCTTTAGGATAATATATTTACTACATAGAAAGTACATTTTGTCAATTTTACACAAAAGTCTTAATCCAGTTAACCCGATCTTCGTCAAAAAAGCAATGTTTATTCTATGGGTAAATCCCCTGCTCGGGTCATATATACAGATGGGTAGTGAGTATATACCTAATGGGTAAATACCCGGTAAATTGGCTAACTGCCCATTTGAGATTTTCTATATTGAATCGCTAATATCGCGATATTATATAATTTGTATCTATTAGCCACATTTTACAATCACATTGGCTGTAATTTGTCACAGAGAGTTCTCCATGGGTATCAAATATCCATGCAAAAATTTATCGACGTTGGTCCATGTTTTCTGGCAGCCCTTATATGAAGCTAACCCCTTTTAACTGGCGAACCACTTGACGCAGGCTGCCAAAATTGGGCTCACATGTTTTTAATGTCAAAACGAATACCGGTATGGAAAACGGTGAATCTGGGTCCATGTTTTTATATAGCTCCATATAACCATACCTCCAGATATAACGTAATTTTTGTCTATTAACCACATTTTATAATAAAATTGGCACAGATAATTTTCTATGAATACAAAATATCCATGCAAGAATTTATAAACGTAGGTCTACGGTTTTTTATAGTCCCCATAAAAAGGTACCCACAATTTGGCTCACATGTTTTTAATATCAAAACGAATACCGGTATGGAAAATGGGGTCTATGAGTCCAAGTTTTGATATAACCCCCATATAACCGTAAATCCCGATTTTATGCAATTTGGGTCTATTAGCCATATTTTACAACAAATTTTCTGTAATTTGGCGTAGAGAGTTTTCTATGGGTACCAAATCCAATATAAACTCATTAACTGGCGAACCACTTGACGCGGGCTGCCAAATTTTGGCTCAGATGGTTATTATAACACAAACCCGGAAATAGGGTGTAAGATGCGATTCAATATAATAAATACCCAAATAAATACCCACAAATGGATATTTACCCGGCATTTACCCACCCCTTGCATATTTACCCGGTAAATATCATCTCTAGTCATAAAGCCTCTAAGCCATCAGAAATATTCCCAAATATTAACGGATCCTTACGTACGATTGGTATTTAAATATAATATGTTTAAAAAATATAATGGGCAGACGGACAAACATGTCTAGATGGACTCAGATAGTTGAGATGTGGCGATTGCGATACTCTTGGGACCAACCAAATCTATAATATCCTTACAGCCTAGTTCCGTGGGGTATACAAATTTATAGTGCGGCCGAGTCGAATTTGTATACCTTGTCTGGCTTCATTAGCGGAAAAACCATACTAATTTTCCCGACAATGTTTGGCTAACGACAAATTGTGGACATCGGTCGGGTACGTTACTTCTGCTTCATCAACATCGTCGATGATATTCCATCAGGACTAAGCGCCATTTAGTGACGCGGGTGTCCAATAATAATACTTTCCTCCTGGGTTCTTTCAATTTGCAAGATTCGGTACCGATATTGCAGGACTTCACATCCTTTAGTATATGTTTCCTTTTGTGCACAAGTCAATAGACTTCTTTGCTAGGAAATTAGATGTGAATTCGGGTATTCGATCGGTAGGTATATAGCGAGCGTCTGAAGATATGATGTTGAATCAGAAATTCCTTTCTGTTATCCAAAAATCAGTAACTCTCTGAAGTGACGATTGGCGAAATCTTACCAATTGGCTTTACATGAGCTTTGTATGTGGGCTATGCAGAAAAATTGACTTATATTGTGAACATTGACTCTTCTGTGAATAAATTGTTTATCATCAAGATCATGGAATGCTAAATTGCAGCCAATTCGTAATGGCAATATTTTAAAATGTTGGTAGGAGATGAGAACTCAAAATATCAAGAAGAGCCTGCCCGGTTGTAAATCATATCTGAAATGTTCATGATAACGAAAAAAGGAGGAACAATTGTTACCTTATGGTACACCGGTAACATTTTCATTCGAAATCCTCAAACTACCAAAAATTGGGAGTACCGTTATATGGGGGCTATAACGAACGTCGACCTGAATACTGACAGTATATGTATTATTGGATCTCTGGGGAATATTTCAAGGTCAAACCCTATAGAAAAAAATAAAATACCCGATTGGTTAAAAATTAATTGTGGTGCTCCAGTTTATAATTAGCTTTCCAAACATTGGAATATGCCTATCAGAAACGTATACAGGATTTAATGCAAACATAAATTTGCTGTGAAAAATTTCATTTCGGGAAACATGCGGGCCTGACCAAATTAATTTAATTTAATATCAAATTAGAGTGCGAAAGAGTTATAACATTAGAAGGGCTACAAAAAATATGGACAATTTTTTTATATTCACCTTTATAACCTTTCCGAGTGGCTTAAATTCTATGAAAGTCAATGACTGATCATAAACCCCATATTCGGGTCACAGGTGTCTTGAGTGTTTATGAAGTAACCCGCCATAAACTTTGTATGATATATGAATATTAAAAAAATCAGCAACACAGGTTCACATACATTTAGATTTTCATAACCAGCATTTCCCAGTAGACTTTTTGTGCTTGTTGACTTAAAAAGGCAAATCAAATATGGTGGTATAGAAATAAAAGCACAAAAATCATCATCGTTGTTCACAACAGGAGTTTTTATATATGTGCCACTGACAGGATCCTAAGCTCCAAACAATAGAGGGCAGAACAGAACAAAAACGAATATTATCTACACATACAAAAAAAAAAGGATATCAACCTTAGCCAGGACACAACGCCCATACCGGTCACCCATATCAATGGGATGTAATGCACAACACCGCTGGCACACACACACACACTCTACAGTGATTGTTTGGGACACTGATATGAGGTTGTGAGGTTTTTGTATAAATTTGTGTGCAAAATATGATGGTTTGGCACAATGGGATATGATTTGAGACAGTGACATTGAAAGCAAAGAAAATAGGTTGTAAGGTTTTGTATAAATTTTGTGCAAAACCATCATATATGATTTAATTTTAAGTCGTGATATTCAAAGCAGATACCAATTAAATATATCTATGAAAATGTATGATGATTATTTCGAAAACTTTTAGTTTCCCATCCAAATTGACCCACTGTTTAATACTGTATGATGGTTTATGATATTTTCTCCCATATGTTATTTGCTGATTGCTCACTTTTTTGTCCTTTTTTATTATTCGATGTGAAGGTGGTCTTTACACAATGACTTTTGCTATGAAATTCTAAAATATAAACGTGTCCAAAACACTGACATGGGAGCGAGGGAGGATATAAAATAAATATTTAAAACCTTTTTGTTATACATGACCAGGTTTTGTTGAAACCACAAAAAATCACAAAGGCTGAATAGATGGATTTATGTAAAGATCTGCTATTGTTAAACAATACAAATCATTCGTGTTGAAATTTGATAAAATGGGAATAAAGCTTAAGTGTTAAGTGAGGACTTTCATCAGAGGAATTTATTATATCGTATTTTGACAATTGTTGAATAACTTGGAAATCTTAAAAGCGATGTGAGGGCCGATATAACGACTAATGAACATGATATTAAAACTATATATAGAGAAACAAACGAGTTAATTTTGTTGAGAAGGTACCGGAGATGATGATAGTAGATTCATTGGCAAGACATGGGATTTACAAATATTTAAAACTGTAGACGGTTTGTGTGGCGGCACTGGAAGAAATGGATGAATGGTCCCGTATTCGTACATCCCCTAGGTTTGGTGGAAACTCAATTTAATTAACATTGTATTCACCTTTACAAAATCATGATATTTTGTAGGGGAAACATGGTATAGGTCTGGTAAAATAAATATTGGAATAAATATTACGATGTTGAAATGAAATCGGTTTCTTCCTTCGATACTTATCGTGCCCACTAGCCAGTAAGACATACGGACGGACGAACAATTGTAAATCGACTCCAAATTGTCCACCTATATATAACCTCATAAGCTATAAGATTGAGGGTATAAATCGTTCGACACTTTATCATTGTAATATCCGGTGAATATTTTGAAGTGTTGCTTGGAGGAGCGATGTCAAAACATGGACACCTATGGAGAAATTTCGCAAATAGCGCAAACGTCAAATTATTAGAATTTTGGTCAGCAAATGCTTATGAGCCTATATCGGGTTTTTGTTTGCAACAATATTGTACATCCTTCAGGAATCAGGAATGCCAAATTACAGCCTCATTGACGTGAAAAGGCGGATAAAGCATTCGTAATACCGACAAGTGAAAAATGCGATAAGTTCGGCCGAGCCGAACTATGGATAACCTCTACCATAGGTATACTGACAAGTACTTGACATGAAAATATAGGGAAAATACCACAAAGTGGACCTATACCCACAATTCTACAAACTGAACTATGTAAACCATAATGTACACGGCATTGCAGAAAAAATGTGTTGGTTTCTGGCAATACCTAAAGCGGGATCAATATTGATTATATCGTATAGGAAATAACGAAAATTTAGAGTTATCATTATATGAGGTGCTATGCCTTAATTTCGAACGTAACATTTGTGCATCACAAGTTCAAAGTTCAAAAGTCGGACACGGCCGACTTTTAGGTGCCATTATTCTAGGTTTCATTTGGTACGTTGTGCACTAATTTGTCTTAATCGGACAAACTTTAGTTATTTGGTACAACATTAGGTGAAATCGGATGAATATATGTATATATATATATATATATATGGGGAAGCTGTCTAATTCTGAAACGACTACATTCCAATATGCTATGCAATATTTAATGTAAATCGAACATCCATTTGCACCATAATATCGTGCAAATACAACAGGATCTATGGTCGTAAACATAAATCAGGTCCTATTTTGAACTCTGTGCAAAATGTTGTCCCAGTCGGGCAAACATTGGCAGTATGGTGCTCCCTTAACATGTAATCGGACTAACCTATATATGGGGGCTATATCTAAATTTAAGGGGATCCCCCATTCTCAGTGTCATTTTTTTTTTTTGATGTCCCTACAATGTCCCTTTACACATTTTTCACGAAGCAGTGTTTTACGAATGGCGGGCACGATAACTCAAAACCTAATTATCCAATCGGTTCCAAATTTTGATACGTTTCTCTGAGAGTGTATAGCTCTCGTATGAACTAGGATAAAGCCAATCGCTGAATAACTTCCTTTTAATATAGGTAGTGGTCAAATGGCGACTTTCCAAAAAAATGTTCAAAGGTCCGCCATCTTGTTAATATTGGAGCCAAGTCAATAATCCTAGTTCATACGAGAGCCACACATGAACAATTACTAACACCGTTAGAATTTTCGGATTCCGATGTTCCGCCATCAAAAATAAGGACATTTCTTTAATCACCGAAAACAACTACAACTAAATTTTGTAATTTTTTTATCGTTTAAATCTTTAAATATATATGTGTTAAATTACAAACCTTAACATATATTGGTATTCATTTACCAACCCATTGAAAATCTTGAAAAAATAAAATCGAGGGGGGTCCCTTAAATGGATTCCAACAAAACTTCGCATACATCAATCTGGTCATAATTCAGTACGTTGTGCAAAATTTTGTTTCCATCGGACAAATATTGACAGTATGGTGCTCCCTTTACATGAAATCGGAATAAATATATATGGGAACTATATCTAAATCTGAACCGATTTTCTCCAATTTCAATAAGGATCTTGAGTCAAATAAATGAGCTTTGCCAAATTTCATCCAATTTGGATCATAAATGCGCCGTATATTAATAATATTTGGGAGGGCATTTTTTTATCACTAACGACTACCAAATTACAGAGAATTCGGTTGAAAAACGTTCTCAACAACCCCCAAAATACCGAAAATGGGGGGTACACTTATGTGGTGAACCACCCCAAATACTGTACCCAATGAACCAAATGTCAGCGAATTCGGTTAAAAAACTCGGCCAAAAACCCCAAAATACCGAAAATTTAGGGTTATACTTATTTGGGAGCTATGCCTAAACGTAGACCGATATAGCCCATTTTTGGACTTGACCTGCCAGCACAGACAAACGGACATGCATAAATCAACACCAACCTGTCTGAAATGGATTTGGTCGAAAGAAACATGGAGTCTTAAAACAATATTTCGATGACGTACATTTCCGCTGTATATATCCTCATTAGCCATAATAGCCATGGCTTAAAATCCCGATGCCTTCAAAAATGGGAGTTATATCTAAATTTAAGGCAAATTTCATACCTGCCATTGACTGAATTTGGTACGCTGTATAAAATTTCGTCTCAATCGGACAAACTGTGAATATTTAGAGTGCACTATCGTGAAGTCGGACGAATTTTTATATGGGAGTTTTACCCCACTATGAACATTTTTCCAGTGATTTGAATAGGTTTAGTCGTGGGCAATATAAATTAGCAGTGCCAATCTCATTTATATAATAAATACGACCTTGGCTTTGTTTATAATAAAACATGGACATGGACGGACATACGTAAGAAGAATATACGATTATTCCCTAAAATAAACATTTATCCTTTATAATGTACATATATCTTACAAGTAAACCATTTACTTTATTCATTTTATTTCTTTCTATATCTCTGTTTGTATTTCGCTATAACACAGTAGACAGACAGTAAAAAGGTTCATCAATCACTTTGAATGATTTTGTTTCTGTGTATATATTTAACTGTCGTTGTCTATCTACGTTATACAGAGTAAATACCTTGAAATGTAATTTGCCAAAAATTCCACAAAACGAAAATTGTATTCTTGGTTTACTCACACGTATGTAGTCTGAGACTTAAGTCAAAACGACATACAATTGCTTATGATGATTAATTGCCGAAGGCAGAATGTTAAAGGAAGACGCAATGGCTGACTTTAATGTGAGGAACTGTTAGCGAATTGTAAGTTACTTTAAAGCAGATTATGTTTATATGAAATGGGACTATAGATTTAGATCAAACACGAACATTGTTGATAATATTTTTTCTTCGAATTATAGGTCATGTCCGAAAATTCAGACAAACGGTCACCTCTTTCTCTTACCTACTTGAAAAATCCTGTTTTTGAAGAAATATCCAGGAAGCAATGATAGACTGTCTCCCTAACCTACTTCCCTCATTAAGGATCAATATGAGTCCATGTTTTGACATGGTCCCAATTAAGTTACCTTCAATGTTTTGACACTGCATCCCACATAAAGGTCCTGAATCGTTTTAGGAATTTTGAAGTCACATTTTCCAACATCAATGTCTCTAATATGCACAATACTAAAAATTCCCCATATTCAAGCTTATGCTTGTAATTTGTAATGTTAAATACTACAGCGTATTACCCAATTTAAATAACCCCCCACTCGATCAATTTACAAATAACATTACCACTTAAAAAATAATATTATGTAAAAATTTGCAAAGCACTTCAAAATTAACCAAAGTTTAACCACGAACTCCATTAAGGGCAAACACACACATTCAGAGAAAAAATCACACCATAGATTACTTTCAATACATGTACACGTTTTCAGGACTTCATTCGGATGATAATGTAGTTGTTCGCTCAACAACCCACAAATACATTCATACACGTAAGTGTTTGTTCAAGTATCTATTCAGGAGAGTAATAACACTTTTGAATGGAAAAAGTTTAACTGATCCCCGATAAGTGCTGACATAGGTACAACAACGACACTTAATTTTGTGCAGATAATATAACCACCAACTAGTTGCAAATACGCTCTCCCTCAGCAGGTTATGGAGAAATGAGATATCGAAAAGTTTGTTATGTACTTACATGCATATATATATCCTTGTTGGTGAAGAAGTAGAATCTGGCACATTCTGTGTGCCGGCGACAACACCAAACTCTATTTGCGTATAAAAGTTCTTGAATCATCTCCATGCTCCAACTCCAACAGAGATTTTTAGTCGCCGCCGCTGCCACCATCCATTCAAAACGTACTTAACTTTTACCTCTAATTGAAACATTAAATTTCATATCACGTACACGGTGTTAGACAACGAATCCCACCGCAGACCTTGGCTGCCATACCAGGGAACATGACATCATCACTGACACTTGAAAAGTGGATACTCATGGTGTTGTATGTTTTTTCCTGCTGTTCTTCTTCTCCTCCGAGCTTTTGGTATCTGTAACAACAATCAGTAGCATCATTGTTGTTAAACTATGAAGGACTTTTTCAGAGTGGATTGAAGGGTATAAGTTTTACCTATTATCATCATGCTCGGGATTGAGTCGGGATAACATTGTTCCGTACCGCCCCGTTCCTCGTGTAATCATTCGCACGTTTATATGGATAACCTAAAGTGTATTAAAATAGACACCTATGGTTATGTGATGACTATGCTGCTCCACTTGGACAAGCACTCGAGAGAATGATGACGTTGCTGAGGTTATAAGCCACATAATCTATTAAACGTTGAATATAAAGTGATTATCCTGGCATTTTTTGTTTGTTTCTTTTTTTAGTGAATTTTTGCTGAAATGAAATGTTATCCTGAAAAATAAGGATATCATAAAATTAAAATCATGTATTTAATGTTGTTTAAAATTAATATAAGTGTATAAGTTTCAGTCTTGCCTTTATATTGTCTTCAAATAGTGATATTGGGGTTATACGTGGAACTATCTATACCATTTCCAATATCAAAATCCTAGTACGAGTATATTATATGCATATTTCCCCTCCTTGCTCACAAATCTCTTGGTCCATTTGACCGCTTTGGTCTATGCTCCATTTCATCCTCGAAATATTAACCGAACCAAAAACAATAGGGGTCTTCTTTGGCCAGAACCGGTCCTACATGCCAACTGTGACCTATAACGTGTTTACAATATATAATGGGCGGACGGACGCACATTTCTAGATCGACTCAGCTAGTTAATGTATACTAAAAGTTGGGTCTAGAATCAGACGTTACAAACTATGGGGCCACATACAGCTATAATACATAGTTGTCATTGACATTCAAAATATCTAAAATGGTCGCTTCTTGGAAAAAAGGTTTAATGATAACATACTGAATAGTGGGGCTACCGTCATATGGGTAGTGAGATTTGACACTCAATTAGAATACGAAGCACCAAATTACAGCCAATTCGGTTGAAAAACGTGTACAAAATACCGAATATTGGTGGTACCAAAAAAATGGGGACTACCCTCAACCTTGGGTCAATATTGAGGGTTTTTAATATGCAAGGGCCAATATTTTCTGGGAAGAAGTTTTTTGTTATTTAGCACGAGTCTAAAAATACAGCCATTTAATTGGTGCCGACAATAAGACACCTCTTTCTGTATATAGTTGCTATGTTAAAACGTCGACCTACATCTAAAAAATCCTGCAAGTTTGTTTTTCGCCTCATGATGACTCGGAATAAAAAAATTAAAACCAATTCGATGGCTAAAATTTTGATCGAAAAATATAAAAAGCACGAACCTATATCGAAATAGTTTTGCAAAATTGATTCTCATCCTCCAAGAACCTGAAAAGACAAATTGACTTTATATTACCGAAAATTGACTTGGACATTTATATGGACCTTTGTAGAGACTTTTCTGACAAATGTTTCTCGAACTCAAGAACCCGGAATGCCAAATTACAGACACTTTGGTGGGTATATGTGACTCATATACAAACCTCAAAATACAGACAATGGTGAGGGACTAAGATATGGGGGATATGCCAAAACATGGAGATATGTCAATACATTGAAATAGTTCTCCAAAAAAAAACGGGACCCTTATATATGTGCTATGTCAGAACATGAACCTACATTGCTAATTTTTTGCATACATGTATATCCGTCAAATTACAACCGCTTTGGTAAGCAAATGAGGCTATCATCTTCAAAATACCGAAAATGGCACGGGACTATATATGATATATCGAATTTTTAGAACAAAAATCCTTGGAGTAGTAGCACTTTATGTGTAAAATTACAGAGTTACCACATCCTGGCCACGGCCACGGCTTGTTAAAAAATTCAGATTTTTAATCCTGGTACTCATTGAATGAATATTAAAAATACACACGCTTAATATTGGACAAAGGAATAGTTTTTAGAAATCCATCGTTATAATCCTTCAACCATATTCCTGATCGAATTTTGAAGGACACAAATTTCTGATTTGGAATGCGGAAGTCATTGCTAAAATTCCATTGCTAAAAATTCTTTTCAGAGTAGGTTTTTTTGTAGTGACGGACTTTATTTCCATACAACCAACAATCTTTATCTTCCGGCTGGGATTTGAACCCTGGTTACTATTGTTATTTCTATGAAGATGTTTCCTTATACTGACTTATTGCTTTAGACAACAAGGACACACCTTCTTCAGAAAAAAATTTGTTAACAACAACCGAAACAAATGTCTAAATAACGTCTGTTAACTTCTCAGACTCCCCTTCCCCAAACAATTGAAGTAGTGTCCTGTATCTGAAATCAACACGATGTTGTGGGTAGAGTGTGACACCAATACTCTGGCTTTTGTTTGCCTCTCGAGAACTGAAATTGTAAAAAAACATACAACTTAACTGCGTGGCATTTAATTTAATTTTGTACTTTTTTATTTTTTTATTCTAAAATATAGGAATCAAAATGAAATTAATGCGGGGTGGTATGTTAAGAATGGTAATTTACTTTTGACTATTTTTTAAGTAGTATGATATTGAGTTTTTAATTTTAGAGAATATTTTAATCACATCTTCTGAAGGATTATATGACCAACTTCTGAAGGACCATTAGCGTCGGTTTTTTTAAAGAGCTTTACTTGAGTGAATATAAATGACCATAAAAGTATATAAGCGTAGATTTTTAATAATATTTTCTCAAGGACTATAAAGGACCATAAGCGTAGATATTTAAATTATATAGTCTCAAGGACTGTAAAGGATATTTTCTCAAGGACTATAAAGGACCATAAACGTAGATTTTTAAATTATATTGTCCCAAGGACTATAAAGTATATTTTCTCTGGGACTATAAAAAACCATAAGCGTATATTTTTAAATGATATTTTCTCAAGGACTATAAAGGAAAATGAGCGTAGATTTTTAAAAATTATATCATCTCAAGGACTATATATAATATTTTCTCAAGGACTATACAGGACCATAAGCGTAGATTTTTTAATGATATTTTCTCAAGGACTATAAAGGACCATAAGCGTAGATTTTTAAATGATATTTTCTCAAGGACTATAAAGGACCATAAGCGTAGATTTTTAAATGATATTTTCTCAAGGACTATAAAGGACCATAAGCGTAGATTTTTAAATGATATTTTCTCAAGGACTATAAAGGACCATAAGCGTAAATTTTAAATAATATTTTCTCAAGGACTATAAAGGACCATAAGCGTAGATTTTTAAATGGTATTTTCTCAAGGACAATAAAGGACCATAAGCGTAGATTTGTAAATGATATTTTCTCAAGGACTATGAAGGACCATTAGAAGGACCATAAGCGTAGATTTTTAAATGGCATTTTCTCAAGGACTATAAAGGACCATAAGCTTAGATTTTTAATGATATTTTCTCAAGGACTATAAAGAACCATAAGCGTAGATTTTTAAATGATATTTTCTCAAGGACTATAAAGGACCATAAGCGTAGATTTTTAAATGATATTTTCTCAAGGACTAGAAAGGATCATAAGCGTAGATTTTTAAATGACATTTTCTCAAGGACTATAAAAGACAATAAGCGTAGATTTTAAAATGATATTTTCTCAACGACTATAAAGGATCATAAGCGTAGATTTTTTAATGACGTTTTCTCAAGGACTATAAAGGACAATAAGCGTAGATTTTAAAATGATATTTTCTCAACGACTACAAAGGATCATAAGCGTAGATTTTTATTTGTTAATAATATTTTCTCAACGACTATAAAGGATCATAAGCGTAGATTTTTATTTGTTAATAATATTTTCTCAGGGAAATAAAATAATATTTTCACAAGGGCCATAAGTGTAGATTTGTCAATAATATTTTCTCAAGGGCCATAAGCGTAGATTGTGGTGTCGAATTTCTTAGATTTGTAAATAATATTTTCCGAGGGACTATGAAGAGCATGATCAATAATTTAGGCATCTTCATTATTTCCAAAACTTTTATTCCAACCTCGAAAACAAACATAACGAATAGTCTTAAGGACCTTGTTAAGAATGCCAGTAACAGCAGTGATACATCATGTTTACTTTTCACTAAGAGCAAAGGTAAATTGTACAAAGTCCTTGCTTCTGGACGCGATGTTGATGAATACAATCATGGTAATGGTGATGACGACTATTGCTACTGAGATGATATCAGATCTAATAATAAAGTTAACTGCGAAGATGATGATGGCGATGACGATGCTGCTACAAAAGACAAGGAAGGAAATGCCAACCAAGATTTTTAGTGGTTAAGATGGTGGTGTTGAATTTCTTAGAACTCGAGTACTGTTCATACCACGATTGCTTCCATTTTACTTATTGCTATGTGGGAGTTACTTTCTTGAAAAATCACTGAAATATCTTCTCGTCCATGTAATGTTTTCAGTTAGTGATGCTGGAATTAATGAATTTTTAAGTCTGTAAACAATGTTCAGGAAACATGAGTTGGTATTTCTACTACCTTTCGTCTTCGGCCATGGGGAAGGCAGTAAGTGAAATATGTTTTATTAAAGTTAGGACGACGCTTGTTTGTTTTTTATTAGCGCATAATTTATTTTCTTGATTTTTTTCCTTCTGCTGCCACGTTTTGTAGTTGTACTTGAAGATGCGTGTTCATTTGATATTCTCTGTGATTCCATGTTTGTTGGCGTCATTTAATGGTCTAAAATTTAATTAATATTTAAATTGTCTGCGGTAGTCTCAGTTGCACGTTAATGTTTGCTTCGAGTGTATTTTAGGCGTGTTTCTAATTATTTGTATTATTTCTTGTGATTTTTTTGTACAACCGCCAATGGAGTACTTGAAATTTAATTGTTTATTTATTATAATTTTGATGTAATGACCTTCAGAAACAGATACGTTTTTGATAAATGATGATTATTCAAATTAGTTAACTGATTTTTTTTCGGAGAAAAAAGAATGTGCATGGATTTTTTAAAAGAATGAGTTTCGATAGCGTAGATCTTTTAAAATGGACTACAGCGTGCGTTTTTTAACGGATATTATTATTAACATTGATGTTCTAAAGAATATTTTTAAAGTAGCAGTAAAGGGTTATCTGTGCGTGTATTAAAAAAAACTATTCTTTAACGATTGTCAAAGCGCGAATTTTTTGAATAAAATTATTAGGGGGACATTCAAGGCGTTAATTAAATATTAAATATTAAATAATATTAATATTTTTAAATGGACTTGAAAGGCGTATATTTTTTAAGGAATATTTTTAGATGGATCAATAAAGTGTGGATTTTGTAAAAAACTATTTTTCGAAGGACTATTAAAGAGAAAGGACTATTTTTAGAAGGACTATTAAATCGTGGACTTTTAAAGACTATTTTTAAAAGGACTATCAAATCGTGGATTTTTAAAGACGATTTTTAGAAGGACTATCAAAGCGTGGATTTTTGAAGACTAATTTTAGAAGGACTATCAAAGCGTGGATTTTTTAAAGACAATTTTCCAAAGGACTGTCAAAGCGTGGATTTTTAGAAGGACTGTCAGAGCGTGGATTTTTTTAAAGACTATTTTCCAAAGGACTGTCAAAACGTTATTTTCAGAGGTACTATAAAAGCGTGGATTTTTTAAAGATTATTTTCAGAGGTACTATGAAAGCGTGGATTTTTTAAAGATTATTTTCAGAGGTACTATCAAATCTTGGATTTCTTAAATAATATTTTCAGAGGTACTATAAAAGCGTGGATTTCTCAAAGATTATTTTCAGAGGTACTATGAAAGCGTGGATTTTTTAAAGATTATTTTCAGAGGTACTATCAAAGCGTGGATTTCTTTAAGTTTATTTTCAGAGGCACTATCAAAGCGTGGATTTTTTAAAGATTATTTTCAGAGGTACTATCAAAGCGTGGATTTTTAAAGATTATTTTCAGAGGTACTATCAAAGCGTGGATTTCTTAAAGATTATTTTCAGAGGTACTATCATAGCGTGGATTTCTTAAAGATTATTTTCAGAGGTACTATCAAAGCGTGGATTTCTTAAAGATTATTTTCAGAGGTACTATCAAAGCGTGGATTTCTTAAAGATTATTTTCAGAGGTACTATCAAAGCGTGGATTTCTTAAAGATTATTTTCAGAGGTACTATCAAAGCGTGGATTTCTTAAAGATTATTTTCAGAGGTACTATCAAAGCGTGGATTTCTTAAAGATTATTTTCAGAGGTACTATCAAAGCGTGGATTTCTTAAAGATTATTTTCAGAGGTACTATCAAAGCGTGGATTTCTTAAAGATTATTTTCAAAGCGTGGATTTCTTAAAGATTATTTTCAAAGCGTGGATTTCTTAAAGATTATTTTCAAAGCGTGGATTTCTTAAAGATTATTTTCAAAGCGTGGATTTCTTAAAGATTATTTTTCAAGGATTATCCTTAAAGATTATTTTTCAATGACTATCCATGGGCGTGGATTTCTTAAAGATTATTTTCAGAGGTACTATCAAAGCGTGGATTTCTTAAAGATTATTTTA
This sequence comes from Musca vetustissima, assembly GCF_032173495.1. Lineage (NCBI taxonomy): Eukaryota > Metazoa > Arthropoda > Insecta > Diptera > Muscidae > Musca > Musca vetustissima. The sequence continues at coordinate 3,122 of NW_026878583.1, read as the reverse complement.
AGAGGTACTATCTAAGCGTGGATATCTTAAAGATTATTTTCAGAGGTACTATCAAAGCGTGCATTTCTCAAAGATTATTTTCAGAGGTACTATCAAAGCGTGGATATCTTAAAGATTATTTTCAGAGGTACTATCAAAGCGAGGATTTCTTAAAGATTATTTTCAGAGGTACAATCAAAGCGTGGATTTCTTAAAGATTATTTTCAGAGGTACTATCAAAGCGTGGCGTTTTTAACGACTATATAAAGAAAGATTGTCAATGCGTGGATTTATTAAAGACTATGTTTAGAAAGACTTTGAATGTATGGGCTTTTAAGACTATTTTTAGAAGGAATATCAAAGCGAGGATTTATTAAAGAATATATAGATTTTTTAAAGAATATTTTTAGAAGGACTATCAAAACGAGTAATTTATATGGAATACAGGTTGGAAGTGGTGTTGATGTATGGACAAGGTTTTAGAAATTCGTACTTATGTGTTTGAAAAGTACCAAATGGTACTAAATTTTGGTATTAGTTGCATTTAGTTCAGCGTATAGAGATGGAATCCTGAAAAGGAATTAGGATACTATTGGGTTCAGAATTATGTTAGCTTTGAAAAAATCTTACTTATATGTACTAAAAGTTCTAAATGGTACTTATTTTGGTATATGTTGGATTTAGGTGAACAGATGGGTTGGAGTCTTGAAATTGGAAATTTAAATGACTGTTGAGGTAATTTAGGAAATTCGTACTTATGTGTAAGAAAAGTACTAATTTGTACAAAGTTGTACAAAAGTACAATTTGGATTTTGGGTGATCTAAACCTGAAAACCTGAACTTCGGAATAAGGATTAGGGTTTACTACTTTTTGTTCCCATATGTATAAATTTTAATTCCAAAACTCTGAAGTCCTTTCACAAATAAACAAGTTATACCAAATATAGTACTATTTTGAGAATTCTTAGTTATGTGTACGAAGAGTACCAAACGACGCTAGATTTTGTACACTTGGATTTGGATGAACGGAGAGGGCTGGAAACCTAAAATTTGGAATAGTGTGGAATTGATATATGGAAGTATAGTACTTATGTGTACTAAATACTACTATATTTGGTACAAATTGATTATTTGTGAACGGATAGATCTGGACTTCGGAGGTTTGGAATTAAAATTACTGTTGGAGTGTAGGATAAAGGCAGTTTGAGAAAATTGGGAAATGAGAACAAAAAGTAGTAAATGGTACTAAATATTGTACAATTTGGATATATGTGAACGAATAGGTCTGTGATCCTGAAATTTATGATTAAAAAAAATCGTATTTATGGTACTAATATTGGTATAATTTGGATGTTGGTGAACGGAGAGAGCTGGAATTTTATGAATTTAGAAATTGTACTTATGGTACTAATATTGGTACAGTATGGATGTTGGTGAACGGAGAGAGCTGGAATTTCGGAGAATTCAGCCAAATTTTTCATTGAATTGAATTTCAGTTATATATTTTTTTTTTATTTGGATTTCATTTGGTGGATTTTTTTTAGACAAATAACCAACATCGGTCCCTAAACATTAAGGGTTATTTTGAGGATTACATTATATTTTCTCGTTGTATGGTAAATCATCGTACAAAAAAATTAGAAATATCGGTCGATCTTTGAGTATAGCTCTCTTATAAACTTGTAGTGCCTTTATATGTATTCTAAAGTCCTAGGCGCATTTTCCTACAGAATTCTGTATATTTTAGCATCAGTCTGGTATTCTGGGAGAATGGCGGGTAAACAACTTTTTCACAGAACGTTTTCCATACAAAGGTCAAACTTTTTTTTTGTAGGCATGTTCAAGATCCAAAATAATTTTCCAACTTGGGTTTCTGAAATTTGTTACTTAATTTTCTCATATCCATATCTAAGTTCCGATTGATTTTTAAACTTGAAATGTCCACCTATTGGTGGACTTGTCTGGTTAACAGAGCGTTTCAAAGTATATTTTTGATGTTATCAGGAATATTTCATGGAGGAATTGTTAAGGCGTTTTGTGGATATTTTCGCAAGTCGAAATATTTTCCGTCTCTTTATTTTCAATTATTCTAATGGAGAAATCAATGATAAAGTATCGAGAAATGTTTAATCTTTTTCCTCGTGGCAAATTCCTCTAGGAGACAATATTAAAAAAAAGAATATAAGACTCCCTTTTGTTTTTGTGACTTCCGATAATAATCCGCAATTTACCTTTATTCAAATGGCCTGCTACATAAAGAAACAAAATCACGATTGACCTCATCAAAGAGACAGAAAATCAATTTCGAACAAATTTAAATTTCTCGAATAAAAGAAATTCGTTTCCTTTTTCCTGTTTTGTCTGCTATTTTTTTTATTGCGCCAATTCACTGAACTCTGGAATTGAAAGAAACTAGAAATTGTTACAATTTTCGAAAATTTATTCCACTTTGATGCATAAAATTTAACAATCAGACCAAATAATAATAAAACGATATAAAATAAAAAAGCAAAGAACAGAAGACAGTAAGGAATAACATTGGGAAAGGTATTGAATTTCAAGCAGCTGTGTGGAATCGCCACAATGTTGTATCAACGTGTGTGCGAGTGAATGAAATTGAGACAAATACAATCAGAGACAAACACACACAAATACTACGAAACAGTAAAGGTTGTTTGATGGCGGTCGCCGGTGATGATAGTCTAATGGCAGCACAAAAAACACCCGCATCCCCACCTTTGGATGAAACGAACGTAAAGGAAACTTCCTTCGGTGGAGAATAAGAACAATGACTCTATTTGGATGTTTCCCATTTGGAGATGTCATTCGTGTTAGAATGTGTGTGTGTGTTCAAAGCTATAGAATAAAACAATAGAAGCTACCAACGCTGGCAACTACAAAAAGTCCAAAGGGGCAGTAAAAATCAGTAAAACAAATCCCAAAGTGCGGGATAGCTCAAATAAAATAAAAGTTTATGCAAATGAATAAAACGTAATGCAAAGCAAACTTAAGTGAAAGACAATCGTAACAAACAATAATTGTCCAGCTCCAACTAGAAATGGAAATTGTAACAAAAATAGCAAAGTTAGAAATGTTCAAATAAAACGACGAAGACGACATAACAAAAACAGGACAAAAATAAT
>NW_026878582.1:0-23865 GCF_032173495.1 Musca vetustissima | reverse complement strand
TTAATTTCATGTCAATGTTCCTTCGAAAAGGCGACGTCTGTTAGGATACATTTGTAGAATATACCCAAAGTGGTGAAGGATATTATATAGTCGGCCCAGTCCGACTTTACTACTTTCCTTAATATAAATAAAGATGATGTCATTGGCTAACAAAATAACGTATAGTATTAATTTCGCATTTACATCACGAATTACAAATATGACATGTTAGGCAAATTGTTAGAAATAAATCTACTTTTTTGGAACTCATATACACAACAACAACATTTAATAAATCATCAGCAAATGAAATAGAATTCATTATTTATCATAAAATCATATAAAACTCATTTTTGCCATTTATTTCCGCAGATCCATTTTACTTTGTCATTTCAATATGGAAGATGCCACAAGAAGAGTTTGTGATAAAAAAATCAATTTGGATTTTTTGGCTAAAAATGATATAGAATATTTAAAGATAAGTATAAATTAATATCACCATTTTAACTTGTTCGTAAAGTATTGTTGTTAACCCTTTGTCGCCCAATGTTGGCCACAGGCAACAAAATGTTCTAGAACTTATATTTAATATGCAGCTAGTAGTTATATATTATTTGGATTTCATATGTCAAGATCTGTTTATGGACGACACATATCAAAAGAAAAAAAAATTGATAAAGTTATGAGCTTTTCAATGTAGAGAAGAGGGTAAATTACTAATTTGTGTATACAGTCCAATTATTTAAATCGCTTCGTATTCAAATTGTATGATTTTTGCCATCAGAATTATTTTAGATTCTTGTAAAAATTAATGTAGAGAATAATTTAAAATGATTTTTCTGTCGATTTTGCATTTCTTGATATTGGACTTTAATTTTTCCGAAATAGTGTACTGTATCTCCCGTATGCAAGGATGTAGCGATGTGAAATTTTGTGCATATTCTATTTGGGATAGATGGATTCAATCTGTGAACAGAAATTTTTTCTATGATTGTGGAAAAAATTCGGGGCTCAAAGGGTTTATAATAGCCGAATTAAATACTCTATAGCACTTTGAGTATGCACAGAAATTACTAATAATTTTTGACTGATTAGGACCATTTCCACCTCCTTAACTACCTCATTTTTAGGTTTAAGATTTTGGTGTGGTTAATGTTCGGGCAGGGTCGAAAATGAGGTTGGACAACAGTTTCGGTGAAAGGAATGAAATTGTATATGTAGGTCTACATTTTGGTGTAGCCTTATATTGCTCTAGTTTGATATATATGTTTATCATTGGATTGACGATGAGGATGACATCCATGAGGATGACATACATGAGGATGACATCCATGGGGATGACATACAAAAAATGTAAAATAAATGGGGCCTATGAAAAACCCCAGGTTATGATGAGACCTGGACCTGGGCGGTTAGCGTTTTATGTGCCTATACAAAAACGTTGTATGGGGCTACATTAAAACTTGCACCAACATATGTCATTCGATCTTTACGCATATATCGACATAGAATTTTATTCTGACCAAGAATATATATATATATATATATATACTTTATGGGGTCTTCGGTGTATATTTCGATGTGTTGCAAACGGAATGACAAATTTAATATCCACTGCACCTTATGGTGGAGGGTATAAAAATTATCAATATTCGGCCACATATCATATCTATATGGGCACAACCAAATTGGTTACATGGTCATGTAACATTTGTCAGCCCAAAAAATGTTATTATTATATAATGGTACACAACATTTTCAATAATTAACCAGTAAGGAAAGTAGTAAAGTCGGACGGGGCCAACTATATGATACCCTTCACCACTATGGGTATATTAAACAGGACGGTTAACATGAAATTGGATGAAATAAAATATGTGATATTTATCTAAATATGAATCTACCTAGATCTATCCATAAAGTATGTAAATCGACTTCAAACAAATATAAATAGGTCATCCGTTGGGCTATGTCTGTACTTCTAGAAAACGCAACTACGTAATTCTATACTCAATTTTGTACGTTGTGCGAAAATATATATGGAAGCTCTATCCAAATATTAAGCGATTTCAAACAAACTTGTCACAGGTTAGGTTATACTAATTTCAGAACGTTTTGTTCCTATCAGCCTATTGGATCCTTGGTGCGTCAATTACTTATAATCAATCTATAATAAAAGGGAGCTATATCTAAATTTGGACCGATTTTCAGTACGTTATGCCAAATTTCGTGCAAATCGTGCATCATTTACATGAAATCGGACGAAACTATATATGGGAGCTATATCTAAATCTGAACCGATTTTCTCGAAAATTGGCACACATTATTCTGAAACTAATTCAGTACGCTATGCAAAATTTCGTGCAAATCGAAAAATATATAGGGACTTTGGGGCACCATTTACATGAAATCGGACGAAACTATATATGGGAGCTATATAGAAATCTGGACCGATTTTCTCGAAACTTGGCAGACATCTTTCAAGGCTCAATTCAGTACGTTATGCCAAATTTCGTGCAAATCGAAAGATATATAGGGACTATGGTGCACCATTTACATGAAATCGGACGAAACTATATATGGGAGCTATATCTAAATCTGGACCGATTTTCTCGAAAGTTGGCAGACAGCATTCTAGGCTCAATTCAGTACGTTATACCAAATTTCGTGCAAATCAAAAGATATATAGGGACTTTGGGGCACCATTTACATGAAATCGGACAAAACTGTATATATATATGGTCTATCTCGATTATTTTTGCCTGTTACAAACATATGCACAAAGACATAATACCCTGTACCACAGTGTGGTGAAGGGTATAAAGATTCTCTTGGATAATAGTTCCGACCAAGTTCCCATAATTTTTGATATGTTTTACAATCAAATAGCCTACATTTCGATATTTTGGGCAAGAAATTTACTTAGCTAAAGTTATAAAAATTGATTTATAGACTGAAAGTACATTTGAAAGGTAAAAATGTTTGGCCCCGGCGAACAATTCCTTTTCAATTGTTTAAACATGATCAGCTAATTATGACATACAATAAATGTACCTTGTCTATCGTAACTACTTTGAAACTCAACTTTACTCTATTATACTCTATCCCATATAACGGCTCCCACAATGTTCGGTATTTTGAGCAGTTTGGTCCAGTGTTTCAACCAAACTTGGATTGCTATTTTGGATGATCCGAATCTCTTTACCAAAAATATAACGATATCCCCCAAAGTTCGATATTTTCTCGTGTGGTGTCAAATCTTCATACCAAAAATTCAAATATACATTTCCCGCTCCATTTTCGGTATTTTAAAGACTTTGACCGACTTTCTCATAGAGTTGGTCCAACGTATTAAAAATGTCCCATACATATTTCCCCTTCAATTTTCAGTATGTTGAAGTTCTTATGTTCCAAACTGTGTGTCTATAATTTTGAACTTAGACCATATATAAATGTCCCAACCGGTTTAAGATATCTACGTATTGGAATGTATAACAGGGTATCTTAACAATGTATCTTAACAATTAGATGTAGTAGTTGGGAATACGAATAGGTAACATCATGAGATTCTTTGCAATAATATGTTTGTTTTTGATGGAGTTTTTTAATGTATTAATTAATTTAATGTGTTTTTAAGTTCAAAGACATTAACCACCGATTAGGCATATAACTACAATATAATGGTACCACCTGATTCGATATTTCCCGTGACGTTTTAGGTACTATAATGAGCTATAAAACTATTATTATTATTTTTAAGCAAAATAATCTAGGGCATGGATATGAGAATCGGAGCTCTATACCGTATGTCTTCTTATTTTAATCCTTGAAAAATGAAAGTGCATTTTATTGAAAACGTGTACTAACAACGATCGCATGTACATTCCACGGTATAATTCCCAATTATTATCAATTATTTGTACTCTCACAAAAAGTCTCAATACAATGTCAATCCAATTGAAAAAAAATATATATTTTGGAAATTGCCAATAATTGACAAATAAAGGCTTAAAAGATTGATACGCTACCAATTTTGCCCAAAATATGTCCAAACAACAAAAACGAAGTGGTCCAATCAAAATAGCTCGATACTAAATTCGTGGAAATGCAAATATGCTTCCTAACATTGTTTTGCAAATTTTTCGCGGTTTTCGATTTTTTCTCACCTTTTAAACCTTCCCTGAAGCTCCACGAACATTTCAAGACTAAAATAAGAAAAATCCGTTCAGCCGTTCTCGAGTTTTAGCGAGACTAACGAACAACAATTCATTTATATATATATATATATATATTTGATCCGAATTGGATGAAATTTGGCAAAGCTCATTTGTTTGGCCCAAGGACGAACCCTATTAAAGTTGGGCTCAGATTTAAATATAGCTCCCATATATATTTTCGTCCGATTTAAGGTAAATGGTGTACCATGTTCCCTATATATCTTTCGATTTGCACGAAATTTGTCATAGCGTACTGGATTAAGTCTAGCATGATGTGTGCAAAGTTTCGTGAAAATCGATTCAGATTTAGATATAGCTTCCACATATATCTCCGTCCGATTAACGGTAAATGGTGCACCAAAGACTCATATATCTGTCGATTTGCACGAAATTTGGTAAAACGTACTGAATTGAGCCTAGAATGATGTCTGCCAAGTTTCGTGAAAATCGTGAAAATGTGACTTAACATAACTACTTTCACTGTTTATTGTTTAAACATCATGTTTTAATAACATGTAGCATTCTTATAAGTTTATGTTCTATGCTGAACATAAACATTATATGTAGAAATATTTGCATCAAGCTCAGCTGCTCAGATATCCAATAACTGGATAACCGGATATTTCACAAATTCCCCCTCAAATATTCATACATATTGATGAATTGTTACTCACAAACCCTTTTATTTACTCGCACACACACCCGCTTGCCCGCACATATGTACCATCAATTCGAGAAATCAGACGAGTTTTAAAAGATTTACATACGAGTTCGTACCAACTGCATACATTGTACCTAAAAGTCTTCTGTCAGTATGGACAATTTTGATGGTACTCGCTGGAGTATGAGAATGTTGTTGGCAACAAGCAACAACAAATCATTTGTCTACGACCTACCCCAAACACTAATATCCAACGATGCGGAGATATACCTCATAATTTGGTCAATGTTGCAAAATGGAATTGTTCAAAAGTAAGATGTGAGTTAAAACGGATCACGAGCTTGATTGATGTGAAATTAAATTGGAATATTGGAATTGGACATTGATTGAATTGATTTAAATTCATGTAAAATTGGAATCAAGGGAGTATGGACTAATAAGGACCAATTTAATGTACTATTGTAAAGGGTATAAATAGTCAATGTGGGTCAATATTGTGGTAGCCCTAACATAAAGGTATTTTTGAGGATTTTCGACACGGGTTTCTACCGAAATGAGTATGTTTTTTGGTTTCTCATAGGATACGAAGTCTCTCTATCAAAATTTTTCAATATTGGTCGAATTTTTCGCGAATAAGTCATGTAACGATACCCCCAATATTTCGGTATTTCGAGAAGTTTGGACACGTTTTTCAACTGAAGTAGTAGAAAATCGTCCTGCTAACAATTTTTATACCCTGTGGTACAGGGTATTATGTCTTCGTGCATATGTTTGTAATAAGCAAAAGGAAACGAGATAGACACATGGTTTCTTTTGAGAATATGCATAGAATCACGTTCTGGGTCGATTTATGCATGTCCGTCCGTCAGTTGAAGGTAAATTGTAACAAAGTACAGATCGCATTTATGATCGGATTTAGCTGAATTGTGGTACAGCTTATTTATTTGGCCCTATTGAAATTGGGAAAAATCGGTTCAGATTTAGATAGCTCCTATATATATGTTCGTATGATTTTATGTAATTGGTCACCATAGTGCGAATATATCTTTCAATTTGTACGAATTTTGGTATAGGGTACTAAATTAAGTCTAGAAAGCTTCGTGAAAAGATCCATAGCTAGGCCGATTGACACAACGTACTCCGACAAGTTTCCCTGAAATCGATTCTGATATAGATATATAATAAACCCAAAGTGGTGAAGGGTATCATATAGTCGGCCCAGTCCGACTTTACTACTTTCCTTACTGGTTATATATATATATATATATATATATATATTATCAATTACTACTTATGCCATTTGTGAAATGTGGCGTAAAAGACAAAGTACGTAAAGGCTTGAATGTGTAACGACAAAAGTAATTGGATGGTAATTTTTTTATTCTTTGTTCTGAATTTTCCCTTTTTATACCCTAAGATGCTAAGTTTGTTCTCTCAACAGGATATTGTACATACGAGTATCTCAGGCCCCGACCGATATATCAACCTTTCTTACTGTATTTTCTATACTCCCCACCACACTGTGTTGCAGGGTATTATGTCTTTGTGCATATGTTTGTAACATGCAAAAGGAATCGAAATAAACCCATGGTTCCTTTTGAGAATATGCATAGAATCCGTTTCTGAGTCGATTTATGCATATCTGTCCGTCCATGTATTTTAGTGAACAAAGTACAGGTCGCATTTATGATCCGAGTTGGATAAAATTTGGCACATGTCACTTATTCGGCCCAAGGACGAACTCTACTGGAACTGAAGAAAATCGGTTCAGATTTAGATATAGCCGATTTTATGTAAATGGTGCATCCAATAGGCGGTATGAAATAAGTCCCCAATGAAATAAGTCCCCAAACAGAAAATGAAATAAGTCCCCAAATGTGGGGGTTTATTTCATTATGAAATAAATCCCCAAAAAGTAATATGAAATAACTCCCCATTGAAATGAAAGAACTCCCCAAAACCAAATGAAATAAATCCCCAAAAATGGGGACTTATTTCGTAATGAAATTAGTCCCTAAATCGAAAAATGAAATAAATCCCCAAATAAGTTGCAGTTTTTACCATATGGTTATTATTTTATTTTTAATAATAAAAAAACAATTTATAATAAAAAAGTACATGTATATGCATTTATACAAATATTACCATTGTATCTTCTACAATTCCACGACAATATGGGCATTTATAACCTCCACCATTTTCCGCAATTGCGTTATTTTGAAGTTTGAGGACACATTCGTCGCACATTTTAAGATGTTTACAAGGAGGAAGGACTGTGTTCGAAGCCTTAGACATGCATACAATACAACTATTATCATCTACACGTTTTTCTTCAAATATTTCATCTTCGTCTGAAGAAGAATCTTCCAAAATGGTATCCTGGAATATGTCTTCTTTTGGAAGCATATTTTCACATATACCGTTTCTTTCATAGACCATTCGAGATAGAAAAGCTTCAACAGTTATCATTCCAGATTCTAATAACTTTGTTGCCCTTTCTATTTCTCGGTCTTTCAAATCACTGCTTTTTCTTTTTTTCTTCGATAAAGATCCCCCACTTTCGCACACCATATTGAAATGACGACTTTTAAAAAATTCTTCGTCTCGAATTGTTCCAACAAACTTAAAAAAATGACCGTTTTTTCTAAAGTTTTGCCCAGCACTCCATTATACGCCTCTACCGCAGAGGTTGTTCGAATTTTATTGTTGCAGACGCTAAAGTTCCGGCTTCCAATCTGTAAATGAGATTTTGTTTTCATTCTTTATATAAACAATAGATTTTATAATATACCTACCTTCTGCATCCAAAAACTATCGAAATATTTTATAAATGTCACAAATAACCCTTCTGCGTCCATTAACAAAATTTTAGATTTTATTTGGGTAAATGCTCCATTAATTAAATCCCCTGGTAATAATGGCAAAGCTAACATTTTGTGATATAAGCTCGAAGCACTCTTGCTTGATCTTATGAAGTCCAACAAAGTCTTATTTTTCATTAAATTTTTCCTGACAGCCTGACAAAATTGAAACCTAAAGATATATATTTATGTATATTGTCATGCATGTACTACATTGAGAAATGAAGTATTTGAAAGAAAATTGATAAATTGTGAAAATGGGTTGTTATTTTGGACGCAATCGAAAAATTCGCGCGAATAAAAACTTAAAATTTTTATACATTTATAAAATTGAAATATTAAGTGTTCGACTAAAAATTGTTTAATTGTGGAATAAATATTTTGGAATAGAAAGAAAAATTCGCGCGAACACTTAATACTTTTATACGTTTAATATATTAAAAATGTCTACTTACCAACAACCCAATGTTTTTGCTTTCGGGTAAGCCAAATTTACAGCCTGTCTCATAGCTGCCTCGTAGTCCATTATGAAAGTTGATGGATCCATGTTGAATATATTTTCTTTAATATACATAAGAACTGCAGTATATGCCTGCTTCGTTTTGCGATCCATTAGTACAAAAAATACTGGAAAAATCTAAAACAACAAAATTTAAACCTAAAATAACAAAATTAATTTGTGGCACTTACTTCGTCAAAGTATGATATGTAAATAACCAAAAGTTGTTTGAAGCATCCATGTGGGACCACTTTGAATGTAGCATCCATCAAATATGTCCGTTGTGCTGGTTGGATATTTTCTTTAATTAAATCAATTGATTTTAAGGATGAAAATAAGCAAAATGAGTGATGATCATCCTGTATGCATGCTGTAAAAAATGTCTAGGATTTTCATCGTCTTTTGTCAGACCAAATTGTGTCCATACAGCTTCGAAGTTAAAGCACTCAACAACTTGAATTGCATTTTTTGGGGAAATCACAAGTTTGTTGCCAACAATATACTGCAATCCTCTTTGTATTTTTCCAAACGAAATATTATTGGAAAATGTTTGATTTCTAGATATTAAAGAATAATTACTAAAAAATGTGAATTATTATTTTTTCTGTACTTACCTTTCACATGCATTTCGGAATGAAGATCTTATAGTGCTAATAGCAGTTCTATTTCCTCCCAAGACACTACCAATTCCCTCACAATCACTCTTAATTTGATTTAATGTTTTCAATTCCATATAGAATTGTTCTTCGTTTGGATGATTATGGTCAATATACTTTTTTGCCAAAAAACACTTTCCATTTTCAACATTTACCCTAGCTTTGCAAGTTTTAATCCTGCATTCAAATTTTTGGACACATTTGTATTCAGATTTTTTTATATAAATCATTTTTTGTTCTGGAATATACAATAATTTTGATGTTTTTCTTTTACCGGCAATGATTTCGTATTCCATGACGCTTATAACTCTACGTTCTTCGATCAACTAGTTGGTAAACAATAGTTGCAGTCAGTAGCTCAGCAAGAAATATAACGGCATTTTTTCAAGTTTCTCATTATTTTGCAATTTTAGAAAAATGAAATAAGTCCCCAAATTCTCATTAGGGACTTATTTCATTTTACAATTTTGGGGAGTTATTTCATATGAAATTCCCAAATATTTAAAATGAAATAAGTCCCCAAAAAATGAAATAAGTCCCCAATTATAGTTGTTTTTGTTTTGTGTATAAAAAATTGGGGACTTATTTCATTTTCTGTTTGGGGACTTATTTCATACCGCCCATCCAATATTAGTCCGATTAAGTCAAAATTCTGCACATCGTACTGAATTAGGTCCAGATTGGTGTAGGCGTTTTGCTGAAATCGGTTCAGATTTAGATATAGCTCCCATATATAAATTCGTCCGGTTTTATTTAAATGGAAAACTAAACCCCCAATAGTAGCCGATTGCGATAAAATTTTGGACAGCGTACTGAATGAGCTCCAGATTAATGTATGTGAAGTTATGTTGGAATCTGTTCAGATTTAGATCTAGCTCCTATATATAGTTTCGGCCAATTTTATGTAAATAGAGCACAAAACTCCCAATATTGGTCCGATTGAGACATAATTTTGCATAACGTCCATTGTTTTTGTATTTTATTTGTTTATATTTTATTATTTTTAGCTCCTGGGCGATGTTACGGCTGCTAAGATGCCGGTCAACTTCGATAATTTCTCTGATTTTATCGACATTTGCTATTATTGCTTCATATATCTATGTATATCATACATTTAATTTTATCCGATTCCATTTCAATGATCCTCCAAAGATGCTATGTCTGTTCTATCTACAGGATATTGTACATATTAGTAAATCTTGTATGTACCCAAAGTGGTGAAGGGTATCATATAGTCGGGTCCGTACGACTTTTGAACTTTCCTTAATGTGTTTTTTTGTACGACTGTTTTAATTGCAATGTCTACCTTTTTACGGACCGAAATCTTAAAACCCTAAAAGTACCATAGCGTGGTGAAATGTATACAAAATTGCAAAGGTCCGTCCGTAATAACTGGAATTTTCTGTTTCAGTTATTCTGTAAGTATAAATATCAACTCGGATTTGAATAATCACAAACATATAGGGTTTCTTCGAGTGTAAATCATGCAGGAAGTATTCCACTTATGTTAGTACCGTTACTCAAATTTAAAACCAGAAATGGTTCAAATTTATTAGAAATCAAACAATAAAATCTATTTGCAATAGTCTATACACCAATAAGTCTACTTTGGTTTTATTGCTATGTTGAGAACAACAACAGTTTCTTTTTTCATTCGATTATACACACTTCAAATATATATTTGCTATTCCACCGAATAGTCATGATGTTGAAAATGCAAACACTACATATAGACATGAACAGCATTATTGCATTTTGACATGCAGCCACATACAAGTGTGCTTTTTAACTGTGAAATGAATATCGATGTCACTAAGTTACAACCCACAAAATTGCCGATTTGTGGTATAGAGGGTATTTTCCATTACACAATGCAGCGATTTTTTGCAATATAATATGTTTTGCCAATTTATTTGGTTTGCTTTTAGACACTATAAATCTCGCTAACAATAGTCGACACTCAGCTCGATATTGAACGTGCATTTGTTGCAGTAATATAATGTGTGTGCATGTGGTTTTGTATTATTTGTCGTGGTGGTCATCTGACGCAAATGTGCAGATTTGTGCAAAAATTATAGCAAGTTTACCAAATTTTCCGGTTAGATACATTAAAAAAATGAAGAATTTTTCTCCATTTTTGGGTTATAACTAACATTTGTATATCCTCCTGACCACTACGCTTTAATGTTTAAATATAGAAACTCTGAATATAGTTATATCTGCTTGTTTTGCACCTAACTGCATTGGAATTTAAATATGAAAACTCTGAATATAGTTGGATCTACTTGTTTTGCACACAAATGTACCAGAATTTTCCCTATACTCCCAACCCTCGATTAGTTGATAGGTTCCCAAATCTCGTTCATCCATTCGATGATTATGGTTGTTATTCTAGTATTAAATGCATTTTATGTTTGTTTTTGAGATTTTGTGAAATAGTAATGGAAAGTCTGTTATAAAAACATTGTAAGGTGTCCCAGTCTCCCCTATTGGTAAATAACCTGCAGGTCATATTTATTATCCGAATAATAACACACAAAGTTTTTCTGATCGAGACGAAATTTCGCATAGCGTATTAAACTAGGTTCAGCTTTTTATACCCTTCACCACACTGTGGTACAGGGTATTATGTCTTTGTGCATATGTTTGTAACACGCAAAAAGAATCGAGATAGACCCATGGCTCCTTTTGAGAATATGCATAGAATCACTTTCTGAGTCGATTTATGCATGTCTGTCCGTCCGTGTCCGTCCAAGTATTTTTGTTAACAAATTACAGGTCGCAATGATGACCCGATTTGGATGAAACTTGGCACAGGTCACTTATTTGGACCAAGGACGAGCCCTATTGAAATTAGAAAAAATCGGTCGTCGTTTAGGCATAGCTCCCATATAAGGGTACCCCCCAAGTTTCGGTATTTTGAGGTTCTTGAGCGCATTTTTTAACTGAATTCGCTGAAATTTGGTACTTTAAGTTCTTATAGGGTAGGAAATCTCTCCACTAAAAATTATAAATATGGGTTCATATTTTAGGATAGCCCCCATATAAGGGTACCCCCAATTTTGCGGTATTTTGGAGGGTTTGATCGCATTTTTTGACCGAATTCCCTGAAATTTGGTACTTTGAGTTCTTATTGGGTAACGAATCTCCCTACTAAAAATTATAAATATAGGTCCATTTTTTCGGATAGCCCCATATAAGGGTACCCCCAATTTTCGGTATTTTGGAGTTCTTGGGCTCGTTTTATAACTGAATTCTCTAAAATTTTGTACATTGGGTTCTTGTTGGGTTCCAAAATACTCCACTAAAAATTATAATTAAAGGTCCAGTTTTTCTGGTAGTCCCCATATAACGGTACCCCTAAATTTTTGGGTGTACCGTTCGTATTTTTCGACCGAATTTACTGTAATTTAGTACGTCGAGTTCTTATTAGGTAGCAAATCTCTCCACTATAAATTATAAATATAGGTAAATTTTTTTGGGTAGCCCCATGTAAAGGTACCCTTCAATTTTCGATATTTTGGGCTATTGAACGCGTCTTTGTGCATATGTTATATGAGATAGACCCATAGTTCCTTTTGAGAATAAGAATAGAGTTATGTCTGCCAAGTTTCGTAAAAATCGGTCCAGATTTAGATATAGCTCCCATATATAGTTTCTTCCGATTTCATGTAAATGGTGCGCCAAAGTTCCTACATATCTTTCGATTTGCGCGAAATTTGGCATAACGTACGGAATTGATGCTGGAATAGTGTGTGCTGAGTTTCGTGAAAATTGGTTCAGATATATATATTCGTCCGATTATTATAAATAATATACCAAAGTTCTTATATTGCATAGCGTACTAAATTTAATCCAGAATAATGTGTGTCAAGTTTCATGAAAATGGGTTGAGATTTAGATATAGCTCCCTTATATATTATCGATTGATTTTGAGCAATTGACGCACCAATCGTCCGAATTTAAGTAAATTGGGCATCAAACTCCTCATGTTAGTCAACACAACGTACAAAATTCAGAATAGAATAACGTAGTTGCGTTTCCCAAAAATACAGACATTAACCAACGGATGACCTATTGATATTTGTTTGAAGTTGATTTTGTCCCATTGTTACAAACGAATGACATGTTTATGAATAGATCTAGGTCGATTCACATATCACATATTTTATTTCATCCAATTTCATGTTATTAGTCCTGTTTAATATACCCATAGTGGTAAAGGGTATCATATAGGCGGCCCCGTCCGACTTTACGACTTTCCTTACTGTTTTTATGCTCTCCACCATAGTATGGAGGGTATATTAATTTTGTTTTTCCGTTTGTAACTCATCGAAATAATCATTTCCGACCCTATAAAGTATATATATTCTTGGTCAGCGTAAAATTCTATGACATATAGCCATGTCCGTCTGTCTGTCTGTCTGTCTGTCCGTCTTTCCGTTGTAATCACTCTAGCGTCTAAACGAATTGAGATAGATCGCCAAAATTTTGCATAGAGTCGTCTTTTGTCTGCAGGCAGGTCAAGTTCGATGATGGGCTTTATCGGTCCACGTTTAGGCATAGCTCCCATATAAGGCTACCACTAATTTTGCGGTATTTTGGGGGGTTTGATCGCATTTTTCGACAAAATTCGCTGAAATTCGGTACTTTGAGTTCTTATTGGTTAGAAAATCTCTATACTAAAAATTATAAATATAGGTCAATTTTTTCGGATAGCCCCCATATAAGGGTACCCCCAATTTTCAGTATTTTGGGGTTCTTGAGCGGGTTTTTCAACCGAATTCGCTGAAATTTGGTACTTTAAGTTCTTATTGCGTAGCAAATCTCTCCACAGAAAATTATAAGTATAGGTCAATTTTTTCGGATATACCCCCAATTTTCGGTATTTTGGGGTTCTTGAGCGCGTTTTTCAATCGAATTTGCTGCAATTTAGTATTTTGTAGTCGTATATGGTAACAAATCTCCCTTCCAAAAATTTTTAATATTCGCCCCCTTTTTGAGGTTGTCCCCATATAACCCCCTTTTTATACCATACACAACTATGTTGTCAGGGTATTATAGCTTTGTGCAGCCCCAAAAGTTTGTAACGCCGCGAAATATTGGTCCTAGACCCACCTTTAAGTATACCGATCGTCATATCTCGACTAGCTGAGTCGATCTAGACATGTGTGTCCGTCCGTCCGTCCGTCTGTCCATTATAATTTGTAAACACGATACAGGACACAGTTATGGACCAATCTTCACGAAATTTTGCATGTAGGATGGGTTTTGGCCAATTAAGACCCCTATTGTTTTTGATAAAGATCGGTTAATATTTAGGGGATGAAATGGACCAAATACTAAATTTTTGTCGGTTTTTCTGGTCGCTCCAGAGGCCGCAGTTATGGTCCGAACATCGTGAAATTTTACATGGAGAAGGGGATCGGGCCTAAGAATAAGCATGCCTGTTTTGATAAAGATCGGTCAATATTTAGCGGGTCAAATGGACCCTGACTTTTGTGTGAAAAATTACAAATTTTTTATTCTGGGGCGTATATACTTGCTCCTGAAGGACATACAATCGAGATGTTGATAGTATGTCCAAGATGGGTTGTTGACCTTCAAATTGATACCAATTATATGGCTGTATGCACTCCGATGCGGGAGTTATACGTAATTAAGAAAATGTGACTATGTGCAAATTATCACTATTACTCCATTAGAGGACGGAAATCTCGCGCTGATCGCTTTGAAATTGTACATGAAGTTCCGATTATGGTCAAGGACGACGCTTATAAATTTCGGTGAAGTTGAGATTTCATTCAGGGCGTACAATGAACCGAAAACTTTAATTTTGCCAGATTTTCTAGTCGCTCTAGAGGCAATTATTATATACAGAACATCATATATTTTACAAGGTGAAGGGGATCTGACCAAATACTTAGAGCGGTTGTTTAGATGATGATCGGTCAATTTTCCGAGTGTCAAATCAACCAAAACCTAAAGTGACCAATTTTTTATTGTATGGCGTAAAAATTCACTTCATGAAAAAACATTTTGGAAAATATGCAAGACTTAGAAAGAGGAGTTGTTGATCTATAATCGGTAAAAAGGGTGCAAATATCACGAAATATTGCCCAGGCTTTTCGTTGTAGTTGTGTAGGGTATCATATGGTGAGGCCCCGTCCGACTATACTGCTCCGCTCACTGGTTTATATTAGAATAGTTATCTGATTTGTTCCGCGTTTTGAGTTTGGTTCTAAGACTCCGTTGTAATCATTTCACCTGCGGAGGATAGCGAGATAAAAAATTAGAACGTAAGGTTCGATAATGAACTATAGCCGCGTTTAGACCTAGTCCCTGTGTGGAGGTTCCAGAAGGAGTGGACCGATTTTCCCTATCTTCGAATTTGAACTAAGTTTGGAGAAATAATAAGATGGGCAAAGTTTGGATGAAATCTAAATTTTCTGAAACGGATTTGGTCCAAAGAAACATATGGTCTGGAACCACATTCAGACACATTTTCACCGTGTTAAAGTGTATACACCCTCATTAGCCATAATGCTGAGGGTATAATTATCCATTATAAATAAATTTTAAATAAATTTCTGCAATTTGTATTAAGGTATACATAATCCGTTTTTAGAAATGTTGGTATAGGTCCACTTTTTGATATGTTCCCTATATTTTCATTTCTAGTACCTGTCAGTATGTATATGGTGTAGGGTATCCAAAGTTCGGCCCGGCCGAACTTAACGCTTTTTTACTTGTTTTTTTTTTATACCCTTCACCACACTGTGGTACAGGGTATTGTCTTTG
Organism: Musca vetustissima; assembly: GCF_032173495.1. Classification (NCBI taxonomy): domain Eukaryota; kingdom Metazoa; phylum Arthropoda; class Insecta; order Diptera; family Muscidae; genus Musca; species Musca vetustissima. The sequence continues at coordinate 8,191 of NW_026878582.1, read as the reverse complement.
TGCATATGTTTGTAACAGGCAAAAGGAATCGAGATAGACCCATAGTTACTTTTGAGAATATGCATAGAATCACTTTCTGAGTCGATTTACGCATGTCCGTCTGCCCGTCCGTCCGTCTGTCCATGTATTTTTGTGAACAAAGTACAGGTCGCATTTATGATCCGATTTGGATGAAATTTGGCACAGTTCACTTATTTGGCCCAGGGACGAACCCTATTGAAATTGAGAAAAATCGGTTCAGATTATATATATGGGAGATATAGCTCCCATATATATTTTCGTCCGATTTAAGGTAAATGGTGCACCAAAGTCTCTATATATCCTTCGATTTGCACGAAATTTGGCATAACGGACTTAATTAAGCCTAGAATGATGTCTACCAAGTTTTATGAAACTCGATCCTGATTTAGATGTAGCTCCCATATATAGTTTCGTCCGATTTTATGTAAATGGTGCACCAATGTCCCTTTATATCTTACTTAATTGAGCTTAGATTTGCCAAGTTTCGTGAAATTTGGCATATATACGTACTTAATATATTTCGATTTGCTTTGGCATAACGAGTGCTTTATGCCAAGTTTCCTGGAATGATGTGTGCTGAGTTTCGTGAAAATCGGTTCAGATTAAGATATATATATATATATATATATATATTCCGTCAGATTTAATGTAAATAATGTACCAAAGTTCTAATATTGCATAGATCGATTGATTTAAAGTAATTGACACACCAAGGAACCAATATATGATTGAAAGAACAATACGTACTGAAATTAGTATAACCCAACCTGTGAAAAGTTTCGTTGAAATCGGTTCAAATTTGGATATAGATTCCACATATATTTTCATCTAAGGTAATTGGTGCTTTTAAGACCCTATATATCTTTGCACGAAATTTGGCATAGCGTCTATAAAAATGTGTGCCAAGTTTCATGAAAATCGGTTCAGATGTATATAAAGCTCCCCTATATATATATATATAGTCGCCCGATTTTAGGTAAATGGTGCACCAAAGTCTTTGAAAATAATTCCATTTGCACGAAATTTGTCATAGCGTACTGAATTAAGTTTAGAATGACGTGAGCTAAATTTCGTGAAAATCGGTTCAGATTTAAATGTAGCTCCCATATATATTTTCGTCCGGTTTTATGTAATTGGTGCATCGATAGGATACATCTTAGGATACATCTGTTGAATATACCCAAAGTGGTGAAGGTTATCATATAGTCGGCCCAGTCCGACTTTACTACTTTCCTTACTGGTTTTTTTTTCATTTTACACAGAAAGGTCTTGGTTGACTTGACCCGCTGAATAGTGACAGATCATTACAAAAGCCCACCAAATTAGTTGGCCAGATTCATTCTCCTGTGTAATATTATACAAATAAGTTTCGGTCCGCTTCATCCCAAAATTATTATCTGATCATCACCGCAAATTATAGGCGTTGTCCCTGACCATAACCGGAACCTCATGGAAATTTTAAAAGCGATCTCCGCTACATTTCCGCCCTACAGTGTGGTAATGGCTTACTAAATAATATCTGAATACGTAAGCACCTGTAAATATTTAAGTGTAACTCTCATATCCGAGCAAATACGACAATATAGTTGGTATCAATTTAAAGGCCAACAACTTCTCTTGGATATACTATCAATTTCTCGTGTCTATGTCTTTCAGGAGTAAATATATATGCTATAGAATACAAACTTTGTCATTTGTTACACAAAAGTATGGGTCCACTTGACCCACTAAATATTGACCGATCTTTATCAAAACAGGCATGCTTATTCTTTGGCCCGATCTCCTTATCCATGCAAAAATTTCCGATGTTTGGACGATAATTGTCTCTGGAGCGAGCAGAAAAACGGACAAAAAAATAGTATTTGGTCCACTTCATCCCCTAAACATTAACCGATCTTTACCAAAAATAATAGGGGTCTTCATTGGCAAGAACCCATCCTACATGCAAAATTTCGTGAAGATTGGTCCATAACTGTGGCCTGTGTCGTGTTTACAAATAATAATGGACAGACGGACGGACGGACACACATGTCTAGATCGACTCAGGTAATCGAGATATGACGATTGGTATACTTAAAGGTGGGTCTAGGACCAATATTTCACTGCGTTACAAATTTTTGGGGCTTCACCAAGCTATAATACCCTGACAACATAGTTGTGTAGGGTATAAATAGAGAACATGAACAATTCTTCTGAGATTTTCACATAACGCCATGACATGCCTTGGAAATAACATAGTTTATATACACTTCTAGGATTCCGCGTGGATGCGGAGTTATATCATCAACCGTAATCATAACTCAAAAATATATCACAGTAACATGGGTGTAAATACGCATCCATACAACACGATCAGCGCGGTACGATCAAGGTAAAATGTAAACCTCATTGCATTTAAACAAACATAGATAAACATTTAAAAGTCCGCGCGGATGCGGAGTAATAGCAACAAATCAATCATTAAATTCGTATGTATGTACATATCGTCAGCTAAAATTCAAAAAGGCGTAACTAACAAAAAAATGAAAATTGACTTTTTGAATGAATATTGTGAATGTCAATAAACTACATGTGCTGACAAAGTTTTACACGTCTGCGGTCAAAAAAGCTTCTATTAACACTAGAACGCCGAAGGCGGTCATTTTGACCGCTTTCCAATTTCAAGTATAAAAGCAACAGTGCATTTAATGACACTTTTTTTTTAAATTTGGTGATTTTTTTATAATAAACGCAATTCTATGAGGTACAAAAAGTCACCATATTTAAACAAAAAGTGTCATTAAATGCACAGTTGCTTTTGTACTTGAAATTGGAAAGCAGTCAAAATGACTGCCTTCGGCGTTCTAGTGTTAACAAAAAACAAAAAGACGTAACTACAAGTGGGTTTATTTGATAAATGCAAAAAGGCGTAACTAAAATTCACACTTTTACTTAATTGTTATGACTGTCATTAAACTAAATAACTAAATGTGTTAAAAAAAATATGCAATATCACCCTGCCGGGCATACTTTTTCATTTTACATGACATGTTTATAGTTTTCATTTAAAACAGTTTTTTGGTTCCCCTACACAACTATGCTTTTCTTAGTTACGCCTTTTTGCATTTTAGCTAAGTGATTGAAATAAAACTAATATAAAATTGAAAGAAATGATTGACATTAAATGTTTGTCAGTTTTGTGAAAACACTTTTAATTTGGAAAAAAATGTTATTTGGTAAAAAAAACACTGAAGTGAATAGTGTGCATTTTAATTTAAAATCGTTTGGTCATCTAGAAGAGACGTTAAAAGTTGGAGACTGGAATATGATAAATTTAGATACACCTTTAATTTGTATTCGCTGAATATATATTTTTGATTTTCAAAATTGATTTTCTACAACAACATAGATGCCTGGGTATAATTCTCGATTGTGAACTGTCCTTCAAAGGTCATACTGATGTTTTAACGGGGAAAGTTTGGAGCACTTTGCGTAGAATTTATGCATATAATTTATATTTAAAAAAACATGTAAAGCTAATACTGGCAAATGCTCGCTTAATGTCGCTAATATTATATGGACTTTCGGGATCCATTGATTTGCATGCTAATAAGCTAAAGCGAATTGTAAATACCATAACACGCTAAATTTATAATCTACGTAGTGACAATCACGTGTCGGAATATGTTCCTCGCTTTCTTGGATGATCTTTTGAAAGATTTAATCACTATCGTTCCTTAGATTTATTTTACAGTATCATTAAAAATTATTTCCTTGGACACTTAAGGATTTTATTTTCTTTCACACACTCCTCCAGAAACCTCAAGATTTGGATACCTCAAATTTGGAATAATTGCGCGATGTCATTATGCACTGCCACTGGAATGCGGTTTTTCGCATATCAATAATGCTATACTATATACTATACAAATTTTACTATATGAAATTCTAAGTCATTTTACACATGCCATCTAAAAATTACAGTATTAACGAATTTACTTTATTGGCCTATATGGCTTTTGTATCATATATGAATTTATAATAGTTTTTCTTAAAAAAAAAATAAACATTTGGAGGTTGTAACAGATGGAGGAGATCGATATTAAGATATGCTAATAGTTATTTGTCCAATTAAGTGTCACTATCTGTACTGACAATAACAACCACTTTAGTTTTTGAATTTTTGTCACTTTGTGAAAAATACTGTTTTAGGTTTCAATAAAAAAATTACCACCATTATAGAAAATCGCGATAAATTCAATAACTTCTATACAACTATCTTCAGTTTCCATTCAAGAAGGCAGGAGAACATTTCACACATTTTTGTAGTGTTAAGCATAGAGCATACAAAAATTCAGGGTTTACCCAATCTTAAAATAGTTTATATTGCAGCTGATATTCAAATTTAACGTTGATAACTTTGGCGGGGGCAGAGAAGTGCCACGGGTATTAGCTCTTAAAAACGCTTAACATTGATCGCTCTGATATTACGGCATCATAACAACATAGCAAGCTAATCTATATTCACGTAGTGGTAAGCATACCAATCCGCGCTTTTAGACCGCAAGGTCACTCAAAATATATTCCTTAACAATCCACGCTTGTAATTTTGATGGCTTTGAAATATTATATTTGCATACTAGGAGTATAGCAAAATTTAAAATATCTAGTCCTCAAAGACCAACCATATGCAATGAATGTTGTTCGCGAAATAACTTCTTCGAAGAAAATGGTTGCCTGTATATGTTATTCATGCATATGTTTCTAACAGAAGAAAACGAGATACGCACATGGGTCCTTTTGAGAATATGCATAGAATTACTTTCTACCCTGACGTTGCCTTGAATGTGTAAAATTTACCTAGTCCCCTGTAACCCTCATATTTGGTATCAAAAACTTAAAGATCAGAACATCAACTAATACTCCCATATTATTAATTTAGGATGTAATACCGTTGTATTGTGAATGTTGTCATGGATAAGAGCTTCTCCCATGTGCTAACCCCTTCTTTATCATGGTGCACTTGATGCCACAATCAAGCACATATATTGCAAACTATCTAAACACCCGAAAGCAAAGTATGTGTGTTTATTTTCAGATAAGAATGTGTTTTTATTGGTGAAGTTCTACCGAAAACAATGACCTGGTCACACTGGGGGGTTTAAATAGATATAAGACGTAAGGAATGCGAATAAAGGTATGTCAAAAAAGGCACATATACAGAATGAAAAACTAGTAAGGAAAGTAGTAAAATCGGACGGAGACGACTATATGATACCCTTCACCACTTTGGGTATATTCAACATCAGATGAATCCTAACAGACGTTGAATGACCATAAACACGAAAATGTATCATAAACATGTCATTCTGCAACCTATACTAAATTTTTCATTTGGTCAGATATAGAGTTGCTATAGATATAGTATATATATATATATATATATTGTGAACCGATTTCAATGAGACTTGCCAGAGATTCATTGTACAAAATTGTGTGACAATCGCACAAACTTTGGGTCTTTAGTGCACAATTTACATAAAATCGGAAGAAGACATACATAGGAGCTATATCTAAATCTGAAGCGATTTTCACGACACCTAACACACATCATTCTAGACCTAATTCATTACGCTATGTCGTGCAAATCGAAATATATATATACATTGACTTTGGTGCACAATTTACATTTAATTGGGTGCACCATTTACATATATATGGGAGCTATATCTAAATCTAATTCATTGCGCTATGCCAAATTTCGTGCAATAGGGACTTTGATACACCATTTACATTAAATCGGACGAAAATATGTATGTGAGCCATATCTAAATCTGGACCGATGTTCAGAAAATTAAACCACATCATTCTAGAACAAATTCAGTACGCTGTACCAAATTTCGTTCAAATCGAATGATATATAAGGACTCTGGGTCATCGTTTCCTTTCTGACTGTTACAGACATAAGCACAACGACATAATAACCTGTAACACAGTGTGGTGAAGGGTATAAAACAATTTAGTCATGGTGTGTCTTGTGATATTCTTCTGGCAATGTAAACTCACAATTTGACAAGGATATCCCTTGAAAGTGGATATCAAATCACACTTTTTGTGTGAGTAGAAGAAGATGAAAAGTAATTGAAAATCTGTGAAATTCTTAAAAACTACTAAAGGACACACATGCTGTGGACACACCTGATAGGAATTAATAAACAGAACCGGACAAACTTGATATTGAGTTGTATTGGCATGAAATCTTTTCCAAAGCAAATTAAATCCAAATGAATGTTTCAAATTCATAAATGTAAAAAAGAAATTAAGAAGGTAAATAGAAACATTTTTATGCGTTTTACAGTATATGTAGGTTCTTAATTAACATTTCGATATTCATTTTTATGGAATATGACTTTATCATTCATAATTTATGTATATATGTATGTACTTGAGCTATCGTTATATGGACGTCGTATAAATATTTTGAGATTATTGATTAAATCTGAAAGTCAAAGTTATATGTCCATTTAAATTAGTTGGATTTAAATTTATTTTCCACGAATTCAAACTTCAAAATGCATAAATAACAACAAAACTCGTTCATAAACATACAATTTTAGATATTCGATACTGTAATGTTGCTTTATGTGAGCTCTGATAAATACCAAGGTATTGCAAACGAACTGAACGCTCCACCTTTTGGTGACTGGTATAAAAACAAATATAAAATGCCGAAAATTAAGCATCAATTTTTATTCATGAATGAACATGAATATGTATCAGAAATCCGCGACGAATTAACTATAATGGGGAGTGAACATTTTACAAAAGGTGTTATTTTGTATTAAAATATCCGTATGTACCTCGTACATAAACAAAATGGTAATATTTACTTAAACTTTGGAGTCAAATTATGGACTCAAAGTTTGGATCATAAATTAGCTTTCTATGAATTTCACAAATGTTCTAAATACAGACCATGCGGGTACAAAAAATACAATAATGACCCCAGACTCCATATTTTCCGATTTGGTAGTATTTCGATAACCTATATTTGGACCCAATCGGGTACACTATATGCTTCATATAAGATTTAAACATTTTCAAAATATTGAACTTTTCTGTAGAAGATAACGGAATAAGTAGGCCTCCTCTGTTTCATTCATGATATATGTTTGGTAAACTGTTTCGAATTCCATATAATCAGTCAATCTTCTTGATTTATAAAGTCATCCTGGTGGCTATGACAACAAGCAAAACAGGTACATCTGTGGCCTGGGTGTGATATATCGACTCCTTTTGTTGTGATATATAGCCTGGCGGTGTTATTAGACCTTAATTTTTATATCCTTCACCACACTGTGGTACAGGGTATTAGTCTTTGTGCGTATATTTGTAACAGGCAAAAGGAAACGAGATAGACCCATGGTTCCTTTTAAGAATATGCGTGGTATTACTTTCTTAGCCGACTTATGGATGTCCGTCAGTCAGTCCGTCTGTCTGTTGATTTTAAATTGTAAGCAAAGTACAGGTCGCATTTATAATCCGAATTTGATGAAATTTGGTGCAGCCTATTTATTTGTCCCAACGACGAACCTATAGATATTGGTGAAAATCGGTTTATATAGCTTCCATATATATTTTCCTCCGATTTTATGTAAATAGAGCACCAAAGTCCCTATATACGTTTCGATTTGCACGAAATTTGGCATATTATACTGAATTTAGTCTAGATAGATTCGTGCTAAGTTTCTTAGAAATAGGTTCAGATTTAGGTATAGCTCCAATATATATTTTCGTCCGATTTAAGGTAAGTGGTGAACCAAAGTCCCCCTTTATATTTCAATTTGCACGAAATTTGGCATAGCGTACTGAATTAAATCTAGAGTGATGTGTGCTAAGTTTCGAGAAAATCAGTTCAGATTTAGATATAGCTCACATATGTATTTTCGTCCGATTTAATGTAAACTGTGCACTAAAGACCCAAAGTGTGGCCAATTGGCACACAATTTTGTACAATTTTCTAAATTTAGTTTAACTTTACGTCTGTCAAGTTTTTATACGCTACACAACTATGTTGTCAGGGTATTATAACTTTGTGCAGCCCCAAAAGTTTGTAACGCCGCGAAATATTGGTCCTAGACCCACCTGTAAGTATACCGATCGTCATATCTCGACTAGCTCAGTCGATCTA